>NC_066559.1:7023109-7063109 GCF_024679095.1 Eriocheir sinensis
TATTTCCTTTTCTCTCGCTATCTCTCTCTCATTCTATTAATCTTTTCTCTTTTGTTTTCCCTATTTTTTTTTATTGTCAGAGGGAGGTTTATGGTGTTTATACTATTCAGGGACTTATTTTGTGGTTGTTTTTTTCTGGTGTTTGCTTCTTATGTTTCTTGTTTTTTCTCACGATTAATTGTTTTTGATGCTATTTTCTTTTTTTATTATCTATACAAATCTTTTTCTTATATATTTAGGGAAGGTTTATTCTCAAGGGAGTTTATGATTCTTGTGTTGATTTTGTTTTTTTGGGTGTGTTTGTTTATATATTTTTTTTCATATTTGATTGTTTTCTGTTATTTTCTCTATTTTATTATTCATTCAATATTATTTTATTCGAGATTGTTTATTGGAATGTTTGATTTGGGTTTGTGTTCGGTGATTTTCAGAGCCCTACATTAGTTATAAGGCTGTCTATTTATCTATCTATATTTATCAAGCATTCTATCTGTCTATCATTGCAAGTCTGTTTATTAATCTATCTACATCTATTAAGCATTCTATCTATCACTATTTACCAATCTATCTATATCTATTTGTCAGTCTATATATCTTTCTGTCTATCTATGTATCTATCTATTGCTATTTACAATCAACCTTTCTTTTTTTCTTTTAGTTATGGAAAGCTTGAAGATAGTCATTTTTTTCCTTTTAGCTCTTCCTTCCTCTCTGTAGCTTTCTCTCTCTAAGTGTGGCGCAGTTCTATTTGTACGCTTTTAAAAGAAGAATATAATAACGGTCTCAGCCAAATATGTTAATGACGGTTTTATAATTATGTGTGCCGAACGTTAATTAAGAGGGAGATGAAAATGTGTCGAAAGTGTAGTAATAATGAGGTGTGTGTCATACCCACGGTTCACAAAATTATACACACACACAAAAAGTCACCACCACCACCACCACCATCATCATCATCATCACCACCAGTCTGCACCATTATCATCTCTCGGTAACAATAACAATAACAGCAACCACAACACGTAATGAAGGCAGGTGCTTAAAGAAAAGGAGAAGCAGATGAGAGTCACAGAGGAGGAGGAGGAAGAGGAAAGGAAGGGAACAAAAAAGATAACAGTAAAGCCGCAATAAACAGCAATAAAAGGTAATAGAGCGGGAATAGAGGAGAGAGAGAGAGAGAGAGAGAGAGAGAGAGAGAGAGAGAGAGAGAGAATAGTGAATAGAAGAATGGGAATATATATACTAAATGGTAACCTTTGAATAGCTAGATATGAATTAAAAAAATGGAGTAGAACAAAACCTGAAGAAGACGGAAGTAAGGACAAAAATCTGTGGAGGAATATATACAATAATTAATATATACAGTTGAGGAGCGTAAGAGTTAGGAGCCTTGAAGTCATCCTCAAACTTTACTTAGCACTAGTTAGACCTCATCTTTATTACGCGGCTCCGTTCTGGTGACTCTACTATAGAATGGACATCAAGACGTTAGAATCTATACAGAGGAGGATGACAAAGATGATTCAGGGGATGAGAAACTTGCCGTATGAGGACAGACTGAAGCATTTAAATCTACACTCTCTAGAAAGACGAAGGTTGCGAGGAGACTTTATCGAGGTTTATAAATGGATGAAGGGCTTTAATAGAGGGGATGTCAATAGTTTGCCAGGTAGAACACGTAGCAACGGTTTTAAGTTAGATAAATTCACATTCAGCAAAGACATAGGCAAGAACTGGTTTACCGATAGAGTGGTGGATGGGTATTCTTTTTCTCTCATTACTACTTTATTCGCACAGTTTTTTCATTTACTTCCTCTCATTTACATTTCTTTCTTCTTCACGTAGCTCCTCCTCCTCTTTTTCCTTAATTTCCTCTACTTGTACTTTCTTTACCGTACTTTTTTCCTGTTTTATTTCTTTCTTTCATTGATTTTTTTCCGTACTTTTGTTTCTTCTATTTTACTACACTTTTCTTTTGCTTTTATCTCTTCTAATTCCTCTGCTCTACTTTTCTTTCTTCTTGACGTGGTCCTTTTTTAGAGTCTTGATTCCTTTGCTCTACTTTCTTTCTTCTTCTTAGACTGTTTTGCTTCCTCAGCTCTATTTCTCTTTCTCCTTCACGCGGACCTTCCTAAGATTTCCCCGGGGCTCGTGTTAATCTACCGACGGACAAAGAAAGGTGATAAATTGGATACAGCGGCCACTCCACCTCTCCCTAGATTCGAACCGAGGGCCGCCAGCACGCAGGTAGAGAAAGGAAAGGAAGCGACGAAGCCCAAAAAAGTAATAAAAATAGAGGGAGAAAGAGTAAAAAAAAAAATGGAGAGAAATGAAGAAATACGTTGAGAAGAAAAGTGGAAATTCAAGGTCTACCAGAAAGGAAAAGAAGTAAGGAAATATGAAAACGAAAGTGCGGGAAATGAGTTAGGAAAAGTAAAGTGAAAAACAAAAGGTAAAGGAGAAGAAAAAGCCAGCCAGAGAAGAGGGAGGGAAAGGTTAAGAAGATAAGAAATCTGAAGCAAAAGCAAGCTAAAAAAAAGGGGGTGAAAAGTGAAAATAATGTGAAAGAGAAAAGGGGAAGGTGAGAAAATGTGGAAGTATCATCGGGGTCGCCAGCACGTAGGCAGAAGTGGAGGTGAAGAAATACAGAGGTGAACCCAAAAAAGTAAAAAAAAAATACTAAGAAGAAAATAAGTAAAAAAAGTGAAGTGAAAAAGAAAAGAATGTAATGAAGAAGAAAAAACCCGCCTAGACAGAAACAAAATAAAAATAAATAAAAAGAAAAGGAGTAAAAAAAGTGCAGTGAAAAAGAAAAGAATGTAAAGAAGAAAAAAAAAAAAACACCATCACGTAAACAGAAACAAAAAAAAGTGAATGAATCAGAATACTAGTAAAAAAAAAAAAAAGCAAAAATTTAGAGAGAATGGTGTAAAAAAAAAAGTTTAAAAAAGTCATGGAAGAAGAACTGAAACTACTCATGGAGGAAGATAAAAGGTAATCAGTGAGCTACCGTTAAGGATCGAGAAACAAAGGAAGGGGGCTAATGGGGCAGTTATTGGGGAAACTTAAAAAAAAAGAAATATGTAAATGAATAAAAGAAACAGATGCAAATGAGTAAACTTTGCCGCCTGAAGTTCCGTCGTGCCGTGTCGCTGAGAGGGAGAAAAAATAGAGCAAAAAATGAAATGAGAGGGGACGAGGAATGGAGAAATGATGTGGAAGAGAGAAAAAGATAGAAGAAAAAGTTAAAAAAAGTTAAAAAGAAAAGCAAAAGATAAAGAAAAAAATAAAAATGAATGAAAAAGAAAAGAGGAAAGAGAAAGCGAGGAAAAGAAAAAAGTAAAGATGAATGAGGGGAAGAAAAAAAGAAAAAAGAGGAAAGAGAAAGCGAGGAAAAAAAAAGATAAGATGAATAAGGGGAAGGAAAAAGAAGAAAAGAAAATAAGAGAAGGGGAGAAATAGAGTATATTAGAAAAAAAAAATGTTGATAAAGATTATTAGATAAGGGAACAACGTTAGTAAAAATAACTAGAAAAAACAAGGAAAAGAATAAAAAGAGGAAAAAGATGAGGGAAAGAAAAGGGGTATTGAAAAGGGTCAAGAAAACAGAAAATAGTTTGCAAGAATGTAAAGAAAAAGGGAAAGGAAATAGGAGAAAAGATTAAGGAAGGAACGGGAAGGAGTATGAAAAAAAAAAGAAGCAAATAAGACAAGATAAAAAGAGAACAAAAGGAGAGATGATGAGAGAAAGAATGTGAAGCATGGAAAAAAAGGAGAAAAAAAAGATCCCGAAATCGTGAGGAGAAAGAACTATGAGAGAGAGAGAGAGAGAGAGAGAGAGAGTTAGTTAGTAGAATGGTGAAAGGAACAATGGGAATAGAAATATTTAAAGAAACGAATAAACAAGCGAGGAAAAGTAGAGAATAAAAGGAAGAAATCGAATTAAAGAGATAAAAAATGAATGGAAGAATATTGAGTAAAAAAGTAGGAAGACGATAAAATAAGGAAAAAATAAATAAAGAAGAGAGGTGGAAGAAAAAAATAAAGGAGATCTGTATGGGTGAAGGAGGGCCCATAATGGAGGGATTGTGGCGCCTATCATTGCTAAAACGCTGACCCGAAGTTTAAGGAAGATTGTTGGGAGGGAGGGAGGGAAGGACGTGAGGAGAGGGAGGAAAAAGGAAGGACGGAGGAAGGTGAGGAGAGGAAAGATTGGGAGAAGCGAGAGATGATGTTGATAGGTTTGACTAAGGGAAGCTGAAGGCAAGATAGAGAAGGATGGAGGTGAGGGAAGGGAAGATGGGAAGAGGAAAGAGGTGAAGGAGGATAAGGTTAACGAAATAAGGGTGAAGGAGAGGTAGGGATAGGGACGGAAGGAGAGAAGATGGAGAAAAGAAGAGGGGAGAGACGAATTGAGTGAGAACTGATGAAGTAAAGGTAGAATGAGGAAGAAAGGAAAGGATAGGGAGAAAATGAGAAGAAGGAAAAAAGAAAGAAGAGGCGAATTGAGTGAAGGGAAGATGAAAGAAAAGTAGAATTATGAGGAAGGAAGAGGAATTGGAGAAGAAATGGGGTAGAAAAAAAAAGAGAAAGACTAGACGATATGAGTGAGGTAAAGTGAAGAAAGATCAGCTACGAAGGAAGGAAGAGGATGGGAAGAAGAAAAGAGGGAAAAAAGAAAGAAGACGATGTGAGTGAAGGAAAGTGAAGAAAGGGTTGACGATATGAGTGAGGAAAGGTGAAGAAAGATAAGCTACGAAGAAAGGAAGAGGATGGGAAGAAGAAAAGAGGGAATAAAGAAAATAGACGATATGAGTGAAGGAAGATAAGCCACGGAAGGAAGAAAAAGGTGGAGAAAAGAGGATTGGAAGAAAAACAAAGGGGAGGATGCAGGGATGAAGGGAAGATAGACCCGCAAGAAAGAGGGGAACTGGATATGATGAAAAGGGAGGGAAATAAAAAAAAGTGAGAAACAGACAGACAGACAGAGAGACATGTAATGGGGGAATATGAGGGCTTTATTATTTGGTGGAGAGGAGGAGTGGAGAGCTTGAAGAGGAGGAAGAAGCAGACTCAGGGAGGAGGTGAGCTTTTTTCCTTTCTTAGAGTATGATGATATAAAAACGTAAAGAATGAATCAGATTTATTTAAGAAGGGAGAGACTGAAGAAGGGCCGGAATATAACCTCCCTTATGAGTCTCCTTCACCCTCACAAGTCTAGTTCACCCTTACAGGTCTAGCTCACCCTTATGAGTCTCCGCCTTTAGTCTCCACCGCCCTTATGAGAATCTGCCCTTTTGTGTGTAATTCTCCCTTACAAGTCTCCTTCACCCTTAAGTTTTCTTCGCCCTTAGTTTCCTTCGCCCTTATAAGTCACCTCTGCCCTTAAGTCTCCCACGCTTTGTTGACGCTCCCTTTCTGTACACCAACCTCGACCAGCGCCATCTGTTGTACTTAGTTGACGGGTAAATCTTTCCTCGTATGAGTCGAGCGATTTCCTGTTGCCTTTCCTCAATCTTTTTTTATTGTCTTTCCTCCTTTTCCCTCCACTTCCATTTTATTCTGTCTTCTTCCTCATTATTTTTTTCCTCCCCTTTCTTGCCCGTTCCTTAATCTCTCCTTTTTCCCTTATCCCTTCTTTCTTCCTCATCTCTTCTCTTCGAGCCTCAAGTCTTCGTCACATTGAGTCAGGTCTTCGTTTCCCTGTCCTTCCCCTCCCTCCCTTCTTCTTCCTTCTTTCTCCTTCTTTCCATTCATTTTTTCCATCATTTTACTTCTGCCTCTCTTTCTTTTCCCTCCCTTTCCACTTGTATGCTTTCCTTTTCCTCCCTATCCTTTCCTTTCCTTTTATCCTTTCTTTTCCTTCACTTTCTCCTTCATTTTCCTTCTCCCTCTCTTCCTAATCGAGTCCTGAGTCTTCGTTGAATTGAAACAAGTCTTCATTACACTGTCCTTCCCCTTCCTTCCCTTCCCCTTCCTTCCCTTACACTTCTTTCCCTTTCCCTTCCTTCCCTTCCCCTTCCTTCCCTTCTCCTTCCTTCCTTTCCCCTTCCTTCCCTTCCCCTTTCTTCCTTTCCCCTTCCTTCCCTTCCCCTTCCTTCCCTTCCCCTTCCTTCCTTTCCCCTTCCTTCCCTTCCCCTTCCTTCCCTTTCCCTTCCTTCCCTTCCTCTTCCTTCCCTTCCCCTTCCTTCCCTTCCCAAGCCCCTTTCCCCTTTCCTTTCTTTCCCTTCACTTTCTCCATCGTTTCACTTCTCCCTTTCTTCCCATTCTCTCACTTCGCGTCCATATCTTCATCACACTGAGTCAGGCCGTCACCACACCGAGTCACCGTGCATGGTCTGTCGTGTCGGTCGCGTCTCCTGGAGGCGGCAGCGACAAATCGTTCCCGCGCCCCGCCCCGTTATTAGGCTGTCATCTGGCCGGGTCGCTCCGTCATCCATTCTGCCGCCGCCGTTGCCGTTGTGTAATTCGAAGCGTGGCAGCGACGTGAATAAATTAATCAGTCACTCCTTATTGTTGGTGGTTCCGTGTGTGTGTGTGTGTGTGTGTGTGTGTGTGTGTGTGTGTGTGTGTGTGTGTGTGTGTGTGTGTGTTTCCTCCTCCTCTAGTGTTTCTTATTGTGGTGTTATAAGTATTTAGTTCTTTATAGATAGGCTTTGATTCTCTTGTTGAAGGATTTGTGTTGTTTTTATTCTTTGGGGAGAAAAGATTCGGTTCCTTCTTCCATATCTTCTTTTTTTTCTTCTTCTTGTCTTCTTCTTCTCCTCTTCTCTTCTCTTCTCTTCTCTTCTCTTCTTCTTCTTCTTCTAATTATTATTATTATTATTATTATTATTATTATTATTATTATTATTATTATTATTATTATTATTATTATTATTATTATTATTATTATTATTATTATTATTATTATTATTATTATTATAAAGTTGACCGGTTTCTCGGTAATCTATTTTCTCTTTTGGTTCTCGATTCACGGTCTTTCCCTTCTTTGTTGCCCCCATTCCCTATCTTTATTCTGACCTTTATCGTTCCTATTTATTCTTCCTCCTTATCCCAGCCTTCATTGTCGCCCCATTCCCTCTTTATCCCCGCCTTCTTTGTCGTTCCCATTCACTCTTTATTTCCTTTTCCTCCTTTTGGTATTTTCCTCGTAATCCCAAGACCAAGATTGCTCCGTCCTATTGTTGTGGGAAATTGCATATGGCGGCTGCTCGATGGCCTCCGTTTTTCCGCTTCTTGGACAGCATTGAACGGCCCGTGATGGATGGCGGTGCAGGGGCGGCGAGGCTTACATGGTACTGCCTCGCGTGACCTCCTTTCCCCCTCGATCACGGCCCCGTCTTGTTGGTGGCTTGCCGGGGCGGGGCGGTGGTGGCTGTGTTGGGTTTGCGGGGCGGTTTTTGTGTAGGGCTTGGCTGAGGCGATGATGGTGTGCTAAGAGGTGGCTTTTCAATGGTGTGAGATTGACTGGTAACGGAGAGGTACATCCAATCTCTCTCTTCCACTCTTTTCCCTCCTTTCCTCGCTAAGATGCTTTTCAAACTAGATTCTCTTTCCTCCTCTTTGGAAACGCCCTCCCTCTCTGTCTTTCCTCTCAGAGCAGCGTGTGAGTAGTGTGTAAGCGGGCTAGAGGTGTGAGTGTTGTTGTGTTCTTTGGGTCGCGGTTAGTGATATTAGTGTTGAGTGTTGGTCTTACTGTATCGACTGGTCACTCTTCTCAAGGTTCTTCCGCCTGGTGTTTGTGTTCCGTAGGGGAAGGCAGAGGAAGAGCGGGAGGGAGAGGGAGGTTTCCAATAGCTATTTCTTTTGATTTTATTGTTGTTGCCGCTGGTCTCTTGAATAAAGGGTATTCTGCTGCTAGTGCATCTCAGTGAACAATTATTTGGCCTTTATATATTTTTGATTCTCCGTGTTCACAAAACTGCTGTCTTGACTGGCTTTAATGATCTAACAGAAGGGAGAGTGCGAGTTTAGCCTACTTGCGTTTACGTTGTTCTCAGAAATAAATCAGGAAAAGTAAAAAGTTCGTAAAAAAAAGAAAAAGTCTTGCCTTCGTATATATCCTGCGCGCGAGGCTGTCTGTTACGTGCAACGACTCTGTTCCCTGACACGTGTGTCTCGCCCCTGTCCCTTGTCAAGCCCCTGCCAAGCCACCGTCAAGGCCCCAAGAGGTCCGTGAACTCCTCACGTCCTTGTCACGCCATCCATCACATCCGCCGGCTCCCAGCCAGTCCTGTGGCGGGTCCTCCAGGTCCCAGTCATGCACGGTGCCTCGCGTCGCCCACCGGGCTGCCACGGAGGAGGAGCCGCGTGTGTCGTCCCTGGGCGTCCCGCAGCACGTAGCGGCAGCATCCTGGAGGCGGCAAGCACTCAGGGAGGTGCTGGCCGGGCGTTAGCGTTGAGGGGTGGTGAACGCGGGATCCAGAATTCGAGTCTCGTCGAAGGATGAGGATTTTGTAGGCAAATTACGATGACTGGTCTTACATTCAGCTCATTTACACATTTCCTCACTATGAATGTTTTAAAGAAGCTTTGTACTGCAGACATTAAGGGCCATTCATAAAATGTCACGCCCCGAGAGGGTAGGAAGGGTTAATTGAACTGTGGCACTTATGGAAATACGAGGGTGGGTGGGTTAGGTGTTTGTGGTTGTGATGCAATGCGATTCACTTAACCCTGGAACGCTGAATACACGACGCAGAGGCCGTCACGTCACGCCTGTCTTGTGTTGTTCCCGCGCAGATAGGTGGCTGTTGTCGGGAAGGGGGCGTCTCTTAAAACAAAATGACGTCCTTTTTTTCTTGAAAGGGTGGAGGGGGCGGTGGAAATATGTGACGCGGTGTGTGACGGGGTGTTGGGGTGTGCTAAAATGCCCTAAACAATGTAACATCCTGTATGAACGGCCCGGAACAATTAACGTGCATTCACCTGTCGCGTCATTCTCCGGCTGGTTGGTCTTCATCACTTCATCTTGTCCCTCGTTACTCCAACCGTGCGAGTCATCCATCAAATTTGTCTCCATTACTATTTTTTTCACCTGAGATAACCCGCGTGTCCGGTGCGGGCCGCGGCAGGTGTTCACGGGTGGTGATGTATGATGTCACCTGGCCGCCATGATTGCTTGTTACCTCGGCGCGGAGTGGCAGGTGAGGGGAGGGAAGGCGCCTACGGATGATGTATGGCGAGGAGGAGGAGGAGGTGGAGGAGGAGGAGGAGGAGGAGGAGGAGGAGGAGGAGGAGGAGGAGGAGGTCTAGGAGGAGGAGGGTAAGGAGGAGGAGGAGGAGGAGGAATAGGAGGAGGAGGGTAAGGAGGAGGTTATATAGATTTGTGGCCTTGGGATGGAATATGGAAGAGGGGATAGAAGGAGGAGGAGGAGGAGGAGGAGGAGGAGGAAGAGGAGGAGGGTATGATGATGTGTGGCTTTGGTGTGGAAAAGTTGACAGGAGAAAAAAGGAAGAGGAGGAGGAGGAGGAGGAGGAGGAGGAGGGGAGAACGTGATGATAAATGAAAAGAGAAATGGTGAGAGTCGTGTTGCCGCTTCCTTATCCTCTCCCCTCTCTTCCTCCTCCTCCTCCTCCTCCTCCTCCTCCTCTCTCTCTCTCCGCTCCCTTCCCCTCCTTTCATCTTTCATCTTTCCCTCCTTCCCATTCACCGCCACTTCCTCTCTGCACATCTTTCATTCCCCTGACGTGCCCTTCTTTCTTCTCTCCTCTCCCTCTGCTCTCTCCTTTATCTCTCTTTCTCCTCTTCTTCCTCCTCTCCTTCGTGTTTGTCTTTTCATTTTCTTGCAGACCACCTTCTTCCGTTTTCCTTCAGTATGTTTTTTTCTCTCTCCTTGTATCTCATATTTGTCCCTCTCCCTCTTCTTCGTTACCTATTTTTCCTTATTTCCCTCTCTCCCTTTTTTTCTCTCTCCTCCGTATACCTCCTTTTACCGTATCCTTTCTTCGTTGTTCATTTCTCTGCCTTCGCCTTTTCTTTATCCCTTTCCTTTGTCCCTCCTTCCTTTCTATCTTCATTTTCCATTCCTTCTGTTTCCTTTCCTTCTCTCCCTCTTTTTTTCGTATCCCTCATTGTTTATTCGTCTATCCGCATCTACTTCCTTTCTACTTCTTCTACTTTCCCTATTCCTCTTCTCTCTTGTTCTGCCTCTCCTTCTCCCTCCTCTTTATTTTCAAGTCTGCTTCTTCCTTGCTTCCCTTCTCCCCTTCTCCTCCACTTCATTCCTCGTCTCCTCCCTTCTTGCCTCTTTTTTGCCTTCTCCCTTCCTCCTTCTCTCCCTTCTCTCCCTTCCTCCTTCTCCCTCCTCCCCTTCCTCCTCCTCCCCGCCTGTCCTCACACTCATCACCGGGAATTAGCATGAGTGATTTATGAGTAGCGGTAATTGAGTCGTTAGCGTGGGAAGATATTTATTGCCTTTTATGGGAGATATTGCTTTTTTAACTTTCTTTGAGGTTTTGAAAGATGTGTAATTTTATTTTTTTAAGTTTTCTCGTTTTGTTTTTTTTTGTAGTTATTGCATTTTCTGGAAGTTTTGTCTATTTTTTTATTTTTTTTATGGAAGTTTTGGCTTTTTTTAATTTTTACCTTTTTTTGAAAGTAATTGGGTTATTTTGAATTTTTTTCGCCTATTTTTGGAAGTTTTGCCCATTTTTTGAAAGCTTTGTGTATTTTATGGAACTTTAGTTTTTTTGTAATTTTGTCTTTTTTCAAGTTTTGTCTTAATTGGAACTTTTCACCTTTTTTATAGAAGTTTTTTTGCCTTTAATGGAATGTTTCACCTAGTTATAGAATTTTTTTTTTATCTTTAATGGAAGTTTTCAGTTTTTTTTTTTTTTTAAGTTTTCGCAGTTTTCCACCTGGACTGAGACTCGACCTTGGCCCACTTTTCCTCCCTCCTCCTATCTCCTCGCATTTTCCCTCTCACTTATCCCTTTCACTATCTTTAAATCTTTTCTCTCCCAGCATACGTGAACCGCCTCTCTCCCCTCTCTCTCCCTCTCTTTCTCCCTCCCTCTCTCCTTCCCTCTCTCTCCCTCCTCCCTTTGAGAAGCTAATGGACTCGATGGAATCTCACCCTCACTCACACACTCTCTCTCTTTTCTCTTTTCTCTTCGTTTCTTAAATTTGTCCTTCCGCGTTGGTTCCCGGTAAACAGTGCGATTCTTACCTGCTCACCCGATCACCTGCTTGCCCGGCGTCGAGGGAGTTTGCTTTCAATTAACCTGCAGCAAAGACGGACCGCCTCTCAAACACCTGTCCCTCTGATTCATGACCTTCTTTTCTACTTACCTTTATGAAGTTTGTATTTTTTGGGTGCGTGGGTGTGGAAGGTGTCAAGGTTCAGGGATGTGCATGGGTTTGTGTGTGGGTGGGAGTTTGTGGGTGGGTGGGTGGGGTCCTGTGTGTGTGTGTGTGTGTGTGTGTGTGTGTGTGTGTGTGTGTGTGTGTGTAAGTAAGTAAGTAAGTAATGTTTATTGCCATAATATATACACATTGATATATACATATATATATATATATATAATTATAATTCTGGCAACGAATCTAGCCTGTCAAGCCGAAGCTTCCCGACAGACTGTATATTTATTACATTGTACTATTATTATCTTTCTAAAGGTTGCAGATAGCTCCCAACCATAAACCTAAATACAAATATACAATAAATAACAACATTAACTATAATACCAGATGAAGTTATAATAGTTATATCTAAAATGTTAACTATAATAACAACTGTAACAACATCAACAATAATAATAATAATAATAATAATAATAATATAATAACAATAATAATAATAATAATAATAATAAGAATAATAATAATTATAAAATAATATGGACAATAGTACTATGCAATTCACTGATTAGATTTAATAATATAAATTTGTGTTCATGTTTCAGGAATAAATTATAATTTTAACCGTGATTGTTTGGATTGCAAATAAGTGTTTTACTGACTTTTTAAATAGAGAGAAATTATTACTATTAAGGAGATTTTTTATTTCTACTGGCAAAGAATTCCAAACTTGAGGTCCTGAGCATAAAATACTATTTCTGAAAGAACTGTCCTGAACTGTGGAGAGATAAGATTTATATTGTTCCTGCGCGTATTATACTGTATTAATAACTTGAAAGGATGAGTTCCATGCATCAGTGCGAGGTTTTTATAAATAAATAATAGTAGAAAATAACAATGAATGTTTTTAAAATTAAGAAATCTATGTGTGGAAAATACGTTATGTGGAATCAAACTTGTTCATGTAAAACATACACCTAAATATCTTATTTTGAGAAACCTGAAGATTTTAAGAAAGGAAGGCCACGTACACGCCCACACAGATACACAATTGCACACTAAATATCTTATTTTGAAAGCTTTCTTGTGTATTTTATGGAACTTTAGTTTTTTGTAATTTTGTCTTTTTCAGTTTTGTTCTTAATTCTGAACTTTTCACCTTTTTATAGAAGTTTTTTTTGCCTTTAATGGAATGTTTCACCTAGTTATAGAATTTTTTTTTGTATCTTAATAATGGAAGTTTTCAGTTTTTTTTTGTTTTCGCAGCTTTTCCACCTGACTGAGACTCGACCTTGGCCCACTTTTCCTCTTCCTCCTCCTATCTCCTCGCATTTTCCTCTCCTACTCTTATCCCTTTCACTATCTTTAAATCTTTTCTCTCTCCCTAGCATACGTGAACCGCCTCTCTCTCCTCTCTTTCTCCTCTCCTCTCCTTCCTCTCTCTCCCTCACTCCCTTTGAGAAGCTAATGGACTCGATGGAATCTCACCTCACTCACTACACTCTCTCTTTCTCTTTCTCTTCGTTTCTTAAATTTGTCCTTCCAAGTGTTGGTTCCCGGTAAACAGTGCGATTCTCTACCTGCTCACCTGATCACCTGCTTGCCCGGCGTCGAGGAGTTTGCTTTTCAATTAACCTGCAAAAAGACGGACTCTCTCAAACACCTGTCCCTCTGATTCATGACCTTCTTTTTTCGTTTCTACTTACCTTTATGAAGTTTGTATTTTTTGGGTGCGTGTGTGTGGAAGGTGTCAAGGTTCAGGGATGTGCATGGGTTTGTGTGTGGGTGGGTGTTTGTGGGTGGGTGGGTGGGGTTCTGTGTGTGTGTGTGTGTGTGTGTGTGTGTGTGTGTGTGTGTGTATTTTTTTTCTTTCTTTCTTTATTTAGTTGTGTTTCCTATTGCGTTCTTCCTTCAATGAATATAATGACCGTTAGATAGTGAAGTAGTGCTGTATTGTTATTCTGAGGTAGTTTTGTTATTTCTCTGCATTATTACTGGAGAGATTTTTGTTTCATTTTTGTCATATCTCTTTATTTTGCCGTGTCTTGGTGTGGCAGGTTCGTTTCATCTCCAGTTTCTTTTTGGTTCTTCACTTTCACACTATTCTCGTCACGTGTATATTCTCTCAGATCATTTTTCTTTTTGATTTATCTTTTTCTGTCCAGCTTTTCCTTCTTTTGTTATAGTTCTGTGATGGATGACTAACGTTCACCGCCTCGCAATGTTTCGTACGAGTGTGTTCCTTTCTCACATTTCGTAGCACGTAATAGTTCTTTCTCTTACCACGCTTCATAATTTGTGTTTCGTCCTGTCTCCTTTTTCAAGTCTCAGGTGATGGGAAGTGTCCAAGGTTTTCAGTTGGCTTTCTATGTATCAGAAAAGAAGTTGGGATACGTGATAAATCAGAGAAAAAAATTGTTAGAGGAGAAATTACGGAAAAATAGATAATCGCCTCCATCATTGTAATCCACAGTAGAGAAACATGGAAAACAAGGGACGCTAATGGTCGAAGAGTTATGGATGACTTTATTAATGTTGTCCCTTCATTCCTTATCGCCTCCAGTTTTTGTTTTCCTGCAGTTTAAGGGATATGCAAGACTGAAACGTTCTTCTTACATATTGCATCGTCTTCAGCTCTCATCTTATCGTCTACAGGGTGATGAATGATTTAAACGTTCTCCATTCTGTGTCGTCTTCTAGTTTCATCTTTCTATTGTCTAAGAAATAACAGATGACAAAGTTTCATTCTTCATATTTTATCTTCTTCACTTTTCACCTTCCTGTGGTCTAAAATTAACGGCAGACCTAAACTCCCCTCATTCTGTTTCGTCTTTAATTTCCGTTTTTTTTTTTTTATCTTTCTATTGTCTAAGAAATAAGAGATGACAAAGTTTCATCCTTCATATTCTATCTTCCTCACTTTGCACCTTCCTGAAGTAACGGCAGACTTAAACTCCCCTCATTCTGTTTCGTCTTTAATATCCGTTTTTTTTTATATATCTGTTGTTTACGAATACTAGATGACTTTTATGTAGCGTACGCACTTCATACTGTATCGTCTCCAGTTTCTATCTAAGAGTAATGGAAGACTTCTATGTAACGTTCACTCTCTATATTGTGAACGTATGGTTGGGCTGTGTTTCTCATTTCCGACATCAATCAAATCCCTTCACACGCCGGTGCTAATGGTCCTCCACTCACTCCACTCCACATCCATCCACGTCCCTCGCAGATACACTCCACCCACCACCCACACACCCAAGAACCCTCCACCCACCCTCAACAACACACCCACTCATACGCCCATCCTCTCTACCTTCAGCTCCTCAGTTTCTTTCCTCTGCCTTCTTCCCTTTCTTTCCCTTTGCTTCATTTCCCTTCTGCCTCTCGTCCTATTCCTCCACTTCGAGCTTCATGTTTTCGTTACCCTTTCCTTCCCCTCTCTCCCCTTTCTCTTCCTTCCCTTTCCCTTCCCTCTCTTTCTTTCCTTTCTTACCCGACACTCCCCCTTGCGCCCTCACCGTAACCTCCCACTCTCCTCCCACCTATTATCCCACCCCACCCACATACCTTCGACACACCATACACAACGCTATTATCCTAAACACCCATCAAGGCTCCATCCAAACATATCCTTGACGGTTTTTCC
Source organism: Eriocheir sinensis (assembly GCF_024679095.1). NCBI lineage: Eukaryota > Metazoa > Arthropoda > Malacostraca > Decapoda > Varunidae > Eriocheir > Eriocheir sinensis. The sequence goes on from NC_066559.1 coordinate 7,038,064, forward strand.
TCCTCCTCCTCCTCCTCCTCCTCCTGCCAGCCAAGTCCTCCATCATGACACCCTCCACCAAGACACCCTCCTCCTCCTCCTCCTCCTCCTCCTCCTCCTCCTCCTCCTCCTTCTCCTCCTCCTCCTCCTCCTTCTCCTCCTCCTCTTCCCGTGGTGGTTACAAGGCGCTTATCTTTCCACCAGCTCTATCTTGTGGGCCGAGAGAGAGAGAGAGAGAGAGAGAGAGAGAGAGAGAGAGAGAGAGAGAGAGAGAGAGAGAGAGATCAAAGAACGTGACAAAGACATAAGACGGATTAAAGTGATGGGGTTGTAATGGCTATGGGTGACAGACAGACTAATGAGGGACTACGAGGGTGAGGGGTATAATGATATGGGTGTGAGAGAGAGGTATTAGAGGGTGGATGATAAAGAAGGAATGTGGAATAATATGGAATCAGTTGGTGGAATAAATGAGGAATGAATGTGGAATGAATGTGGAATGAATGAGGAATGAATGTGGAATGAATATGGAATCAGTTGGTGGAATAAATGAGGAATTAATGAGGAATGAATGAGGAATGAATGTGGAATGAATGAGGAATGACTGGGGAATGAATGTGGAATGAATGTAGATTGTGTAATGAATTTGTCCATCTATCCAACGAATGCGGAGTTGGTGAGAAATTAATATGGAATGAATGTGGAATGGTGAAAGTGGAATTATTTTCTTGTCCATCAATGAATGTGGAATGAAAAAAGAATGAATGGGTTAGAAGGGTGAGTTAAAAGGAATAATAATGATGTAGAGTGTTGTAGTTAAAGAAATCAAAAGAAAATTGTAATGTGTTTTCCTATTTTGCCATTATTTACCATTTTTTTTATCTATCCTCTTCTATTAATCTGTCTTTATATCCATCTCTCACTATCCAATCATCATCTTATCATCTGTTATGTTTATGTAGGTCTTCTATTATTATTTCATTCTATTTATCTATCTATCTACGACCCACCTTAGCATTTTTCATATTCATCAATTAGTATGTTTTCTGAGTGGCTAAGAATACAAGAATGAACAAAAGAGAGGAAAACGAGTAGAAAACACTAAAAATAAGAGTTACTAGCACAACCAGACACACAAACACGCGAACGGAAGAGGACAAAAGAGAGAGAGAGAAAACAAAAAACAAATTTGTCACGGAGGAATTTAGAAGCTGTCAAACTGTGATGAAAACGCGGCGACGACACGTTTGAAACCGGAAAGAAAACAGGAAGGCTGAATGACAGGAAGGGGAGAGAGAGAGAGAGAGAGAGAGAGAGAGAGAGAGAGAGAGAGAGAGAGAGATGCGAAAAAATACCTTTAGGAATTGGACTGAAAAGAGAAAAAAAGAAAAAAAACTTGAGATCGCGACTCGAATTACGCCGGCGGTATGTGACCAAGCCTTCTCCTCCTCCTCCTCCTCCTCCTCCTCCTCCTCCTCTTCCTCTTCCTGTGTTCCTGCCGAAGGTTTAATCGTCTCTTAGAGTGGTCAGAGTCATGTTCCTCCTTCTCCCATTTCCTCTTCGTAAAAGGAGGAGGAGGTGGAAGTGGAGGTGGAGGAGGAGGAGGAGGAGGAAGAGGATGAGGGATGAGTGTGGAAAATGATGAAGGAAGAGGAGGAGGAGGAGAAGGAGCAGAATGTGTGATGTGGGAAGGATGAGAGAGAAGGAAAGCATATTGAGGAAGGCATGAGGGAAAAAAAAGTAACGTTATGGATGTGGAAGAACTTAGTGGGAGAAGTGAATGAAACTTTGTGTAGAATAAAGAAACAAGAGGATTAGGAAGATGTGGAAGGGTAGAATGTAATGTGGAGTGGGGAAGAGGGAGGGATAAACAAGGATACTCAAGGATACATAGTGATATTTATTTTTACGCCCTTGAGCTGTCTCCTCTGCTGTAAAAAAAAAAGACCAAACGGCCCTACACACAGCAGCTCCTGGAAATTCGTTATTCACCAAAGTGTCTTCCTATCCATATATGCATCATAACTCCATTTAGCGCTGTCAATACCTGCTTAGTCTTTCCTTTTCATGAACCATTTTTCGCCTAATTTCTTCGTAAACTTGAAATTATCCAACTTTTACCCACTGGTCCGTGTTCTTACATCAGTTTTCAATATAAATACATCATCTAAATCTCCCTTATCAGTCCCTTTAGTCTATTTAAAAACCTGAGCTAAATCCCCACACAGCTACGTCTTACCAAAGAAAAACGTAGCCTGCGAGTGAAACTTAGTGGAAGAGGAGAGGTGAACCGAGTGGATTCGGGGAGGTGGAAGACTTGAGAGGGATGTGGAGAGTGAGTGAGAGCGAGTGGTGGTGTGAAGTGGAATGAAACTTGGAACTGAAAGGGAAAAGCTGACTGGAAAAGGATGTGAAGTAGGTGAGAGAGGGTGAGGAATGGGTGTCGGGGGATGAAGCTGAGCGGAACACGCGGAAGCAGGTGAATTATTGTGGTTTCCAGGGAGGCTTAAGGCGTAGAAGTAGTATTGGATAAGACCTGGCAGGATTTTATGAACCAGAAGGCGAATTGAACTCGACAAAGAGGAATGAGGAGGAGGAGATAGTGAAGGGAGGAGTAGGGAAATGATGATGAGTAGCAGGGCAAGGGATTGGGAGATGAAAATAGAATGTAGTAAAGGAAACAACACCTAATGGCGACTCTTTATGGGAGGAAGTCCTTATGGGAAATGGAAAGGAATGGAGGAAGAGAGGAGAGTGATGGGAGTAGCAGAAAAATGATGATAAATAAGAGGGAAAGGGATGGGGGTGAAAATATGAAGTAGGGATGGAAAGGAGACTAGGGAATACCTCATGGGAAGCAACAAAACTTGAGTTGGAGGATATTTAAGGAATGGAAAATAACAGAAGAGTTTGAAAAGAGATGGAAAAAATGATGAAGAAAAGTGAGTGATAAGACATTAAGAAAAGGCGGGTGAGAATACACAGGAAGTAAAAAGTAACAGAAAAAAGAAAACAAGGATTTGAAAGGTGAGTAAAAGAAAAATGATAGGTAAAAGGGACGGACTGGAGATGCAAAAATGTAAGGGAGAGTATATACAGAGGAGGGGAAAAGTGATAGGATAAGGGAATGAGAATGAGGGATTGAGATCAGGAATGAGATTGGGAAGGGAATTGAGGAGGGAACGTAAAAGAGATTAATTCCAAAGGCCTTCTCGTGATCCCTGTAACCTTGCTTCGCCTAAACTACTGAGGATGCAAAGAGGTCAAAGAAGTCTAAGGAAAGAAAATAAATGTGTTAAAAGTTGTTTCCTCTTTCTTAAGGGGATGAAAGTGTAAAAATTGTATGTTTTTCTCTTAACAAACACACACACACACACACACACACACACACACACTCAGTCAGTCAGTTAGGTATAGATCGCTTTTTTGGGAAAACTAAATTGAAAAAACTCTACGGCACTTATTCGTTGCATTTCACTATACGTAACGGGCTACATGTCTAAAGGTTGTATGTTTCTTTTCTCTTTAAATTGTGTGGATCTTTAAATGTAGTATGTGTTTTTTTTTTTATTCAAGGGGGAAAAATGTGTCGGTGTAATATGTTTCTTTTCTATGTATTTGCTTCAGTATTAGTCTCAGTTTTGGTTGTGATGTCTGTTGTGTGTCTTAGTTTGATCATGTCCGCTTTTATATTTTTTTATTATAATCTTGTTTTTTTGCTTCTTTAGGTGATTGATTGCCTGGCTTCACTCGTCTTTGGTTTTCTCTCTCTCTCTCTCTCTCTCTCTCTCTCTCTCTCTCTCTCTCTCTCTCTCTCTCTCTCTCTCTCTCTCTCTCTCTCTCTCTCTCTCTCTCTCTCTCTCTTCTTTCTGTCATTACATTTCTCAAGTGTTTCTTTGCTGTTTTCTTCCTTTCTCTCCTTTCTTCTGGTTTATTGCTTCCTCCACCCTTATGTTCTCCTTTCTCATTTCTCACACCACTGCAATCTTTAGTTTCCTTCTCTCTTTCTCCTCCTCTTCTTGTTCTTCCTCCTCCTCTTCCCTGCCATTCTCATCATTACTTTCTCTGTCTTTTTTCCTTATCTTCAACTTCGGACGTTTTCATACCTACTCACCACAAATGCTTTAATCTGTCCTGCAAGATCCTCAAATACATGGCAGGTAGATCAGGTAACTAATGCAGGGAATCTCAGTATAAACAAACACTTTCCCTTCTCCCTGCTCTTCCCTGTTCGCGTGTTTCCCCTCCCCGTGTAATGTGGGCCCGGTGTTTTCTTTTCCCCGCGCGGGTGTTGGTGTGTTGGTGTGGGAGCCGGGGACTGCGGCGCGCTGAGATGAGGGCGAGATTACCTGGGCTGACAAGGCTGGTAATTGCTTGTGTGCGCTGGTGACGGTGGCTGTGGTGGCGGTGCAGGGAGAAAGGCTTTGTGGAGTAATAGTGTTTGTGTTGTCATTGTTCCCTTTGTTGTAGTAATAGTTGTAGTAGTAGTTATAGTAGCAGAGGTAGTAGTTGTAGTAGTATATTAAGCGACCTTAGGCGAAATATAACATCAGTCTTGCGTGATATATAAGAAAAGGTTATCAATGAGGCTTACGATTGGGCGTGGCATAACATGATTTTTTTTTGTGTTTGTGGCTGAACCAATTTTAATCACTTCTGAATCCCGCACTCTCTTGTTTTCTCTCATACTCACCTGCTCCCTCCCTTCTTCCTTCTCTCCCATTCTCCACACCTGTTGTCGCTCTACGAAATACACTCATCCCTTCTTCACCTTGTTTTCAGGTAAGCCATCAGGGAGGAAGGCGATGTGAGTGACCTGACCTCCTGCAGCCTCCCCGTGGTGAGTGTTGCCTGGCCTTGCTGTGTTGCGATGTGTTGTTGTGTTCGGTATCATTTTGTGTTTGTTTGTTCATGTTGCAGTGTGTGGCGTTTCAGCGCGTTTGGTTTTCAGTTAATGGAGTCCGCCAGTCTGTCTGTTTGTTAATCGCCACCAGTCGTTTATTCTCGTATTTATATTTAATTTCCTTGTGAAGTCCATATTTGTGTATTTACATATTTATTTATTCATTCATTCATTTGTTTGCATTCATATATTTGCTCGATTTTTTTCATTGATTCGGAGCCAGTCGGCCGGGGCGAGTGATCAAAGAGTGAACGTAAAGCATCAACAAAAATGGAATTAATTAACGAGATTATTAAAAAATACGTGCATGTGCAGAGGTGGTATGTACCTGTGTATGTTAGGCGCTTCACTTGCATGGAGATTATGTTTACCTGTGTTGGCTACCTTGATGAGAACCAGTGCCGGTGTAGGTTACGTTCCTTAAACTTCTCACGTAACGCCTCACAGGTTAATAGAAAAAGCAATTAAGGAAGGAAGGTAAAGAAGGGATTTAATGTCGGGTCAAAGGTAGATAGATAGATAGTTAGATAGATAGATAGATAGATAGATAGATAATGAAAGATAGATGGAAAGATAGACAGACTGATAGAGATAGATAAATAGATAGCCAAATAAATGAATGGAAAAAGATAAAGAAAATCTCATCAGAATATAAAGTGAAGCGTAACCAATATTAAAAGATTTACTCATTTTTGATAGACAACCAAATTTTAAAAACGACAAAAAAAGAAAAAAAAAACTAAAAAGAATAACAAACGAAAATGCAACAAAAATATACAATCAAAAAAGAAAAAAAGAAACCTGGATATCAAAAATAGAAAAAAAAATGGAGGGAGAAGGTTGACAAAATGGAAACAAAAATGAAAAGACAGTGAAATAAAAAAAAAGAGAAATAGAGTTTGCAATGCCGTAGAGAGGGGAAGAGAGGGGAGAGAGAAGGTGTGTGATAACCTGCGGAGGGAAGGAGAGAGAGGGAGAGGAAGGGAGGGGGAGAGGGATAGGAAGGGAAGGTGAGAGAGTTAGGAAGGGAGGGAATGAGAGACAGGAAGGGGAGATAGGAAGGAAGGAAGGAAGGAAGGGAAAGCGAGAGGGAGGAGGAAGCGTGTAAAAAATGGCAGCAGAGGGAGAGAGCAAATACAGAACAAGTGAAAGGGAATGATGATGAGAGAGAGAGAGATGTAACTTGAGAGACAAAGACAAATACAGACATTAGAGGTTAACGAGAAGGGGAGAAAAGATACAGAAATGTGGGAGAGGAATGAACGGATGAAGATTGGAGGATCAAATAAAGGAGGAGGAGGAGGAGGAGGAGGAGGAGGAGGAGGAGGAGGAGAAAAGAAGAAGAAGGAGGTGGAGGGAGTGAATAGGAGAAGGGAAAAATAGTTGTAAAAGGAAAGAAAAAAATAAATAAAGAATGAAGTGAATATCAGAACTTGTATGGCATGAAGAGGAGAAAAATAAAACACAGAATCAGAGCTTGAGGAAGAAAAGGTGATTGTTTCAAGAGGATAAAGAGAAGGAGAAGGAGGAGGAGAAAGAAAAGGAGGAGGAGGAGGAGGAGGAGGAGGAGGAGGCAATGTTTTAAGTGGCCCTCTCTCTGCCCCTCAGCCTCCCTCTCTTTAGTATCTCGAGTTTGTGTGTGTCACTTCTAGGCTCAATAACCCAAATAGCGCTCTCTCTCTCTCTCTCTCTCTCTCCCAATCATAATTATTGTGCCGCAGAATGGCAGGACAATTTGTTTTCCACGAATTTCATTAAAAACTAGTGGACATGTTTTTTTTTTCCTTGCTCCCGTTAATGTATGCATGTTGTTATTTTCCGAGTGTGTGTGTGTGTGTGTGTGTGTGTGTGTGTGTGTGTGTGTGTGTGTGTGTGTGTGTGTGTGTGTGTGTGTGTGTGTGTGTGTGTGTGTGTGAGTGAGAAAGTGTGAGGCATGCGGTGAGAGAGAGAGAGAGAAAAATAGAGAGATAGAGGGAAAGGCAGGGACATAGACACAACAGTAGAGACAAACAAACAGACACAAACGGACACAGAAAAACACTTTGCCGCACACTAGATGAACATGAAAAAAACAAATGTGTGTGTGTATATGTGTCCGTCTGTGTATCTGTCACTCCGCCTGTCTGTCTGTCTCTGTCTATCTCTGTCTGTCTGTCTGTGTGTCTGTCTCCAGGTAACAAGGTGAGCGTGTGGAGTGCTATTGAACTGCTCCCTGCCGCCACACCTGACCACCAGAGCAACACAGACAGACATCAACACAGACAGACATCAACAGGAGCAGTACCACCAAGACACACTACCCCTTCATCTTCTTTTCTACTTTTTTTTACTTCTGTCTCTTATATTCATTCTTCTCCCTCTCTTTCATCCTTCATTCACTCTAGTTCCATCATCTTTACTTCTTTTTTTCTATTTCTTTCTCCAATTTTTATTCCTCTCCTCTCCCTCTTCCTCTTTCTCCATCCTTCATTCACCCTCGTTTGTTGGATACGTTTCTCTCCATTTTTTTTTTCTCTTCGTCTTGTTATTCTTGTTCATCGCTGCGAGAGATTCTTCGTTTCTCCTCTTGTCTCTTCTGTTTCTTTCGTTCGTTTCTCGTTATTCCGTTTCGCTTTGATATTCCTCCATTTTTTATTCTCCTTCCTTTTTGTCCTGCTCCTCTTGCTTTTTTATTTGCTTTTTTTTTTGCAAGTGGATTCCTTTGTTTTGCACTTTCTTTATTTTCTTTGTTCGGAGTACGCCATTGTTATATCTATTTTTAGCCTTCCCTCCTTTTTATCGCACTCACATTTTTTTTCGCTCTTCAATTTCCATTTTTCTACTTTTTTTACTTTTTTTTTTTCATTTTTCATTGCTATGTTTTCTTCTCCTTCTTCATATGTTGTATCTCCCGCAGTTCTGTTCATTCTTTAATATTCCTTAAGTTATTATTCCTTTGCCCAGCTACTCATGTTTTGTTTTCCTTTCATTTCATCGTCCTACATATTTAAGCAACAAGAGTCCTTCATCCCTTCAGTTCCCTCATTCCTGTCCTTCGTTCTTTTCCGATAAATGCTTTCCCCTTTTCCTCATGCTTTGCCTCCCTTTACTATTATTAACCCTTTTGTCTCTTTCCCTTAATTTTCTTTCCGTTTTTATACTTTCCTATTTTTTTCCGCTCATCCTCGTTCTTATTTTTCCCCTCTCCTTATTTTCCCCATTTTATGCTTCCCTTCTTTATTCTCTTCACTTTTCTGACGCCTTCTCTTTCCCTTTGTTTTCTTTCCGTTCTTGTATTTTTTTTTTCCGCTCATCCTCGTTTCCCTTTTTCCCCTCTCCCCACAACCTCTTCATGATTACTAAGAACTTGAAAAACAGTGGATGCTACGTCTATACTAACCCTTCTTCGGTATGTCATTTATGCTTTCTTGTTGCTCATCTCTCACCTATGTCTTTTCCTTCTTCCTCTGTTTCTCATCCACCCTTCCTTCATATTCATTTGCCATCCCTTACCTTATGTCCTTCCCTTCTTCCTCAGCTTCTCATTTTTCCTCGCTTCATTCTCATTTGTCATCCCTTGTGTCGTTTCCTTCTTCCTTCTCCATTTCTCATTTACCCTCGCTTCATATTCCTTTGTCTCTCTCTCTCTCTCTCTCTCCATTTCTTTTTGCTACCCTCCTTTTCCCACATCTTTCACTCGCCTTCCGTCACCCTTCCGGGTCTCATTTCTTCTCCCTTTGCACTTCCTTCCCTATCACATCCTTTCGTTGACTCTTTCCCGTCTAGGCGATGCTCATCCATTTGATTCGATATTTTCCTTTCTCCTTTTCGCCTCTGCTGTCTATCCCTCTCTTCATTCCATGGCTATTTTCTCTTCTCTACATCTTTACTTTTCCCTGCAATCTCTCCCACCTTCTCAAGCCCGCGGTAGCATTAGTATTCTGAAACACTTTTATATGTGTGTATTGCAACCCCACAGGAAGCGAATCAGTGTTTATTGAAATAGTCGCGACAAGAGCCCTTCACGAGATTGCAAGCCACCCATACCAATACTAATACTAATACTAGAAATAAATTTACTTCGCTCTGTGATGTGTATAAAAACGATGGGAGAAAAGAAGAAGCGATGAAGTGAGAGAAAAGAGGGATGGACATCGAGAGAGAAACAGGAATGGAGGAGGAGGAAAGGGAGGAGGAGGGATGAAAGACGCCGAAAGAATGAGGGAAGGAAAGGAAAAGAGGGAGGAGAGGAGAGAAGGAGAGAGGTGTAAAAGATAGAGGGAGAGATATAGAGGGGAAAGGATATAGGGAGAGGAGGAGAGTTATAGAGATGAAAATCGACGAAACGTACGACGTACGTACATGTTTTCTTCTTCATTTTTGTTCTTCATCAACTCTTCCCCTTTTCTCTCCTTTCCTTTCCCTCGCCTACGTAAATGTCCTCCTCTTCCCTTCCTTCTTTCCCTCCCCTTTTCTACATATCCTCCTCTTCCTTGCTTCCCTGCCTTCACAATATTTTTCCTTTTCTCATTTCCCTTCCCTGATCTACATTTCCTCCTCGTTCTCCTTCCTTTCCTTCACGACTTCATCTTTTATTTTCTTTCCCTAACCTTCTTTCCTTTCCTCCACGACCTCAACCTTCTTTTATCCCTTTCTTTCCCTCCACAACTCATCTCTTTTCTCTTTTCCCCTTTCTTTCTCTTTCCCTCCCTACCTCAATCTTTTTCTCCTTTCCCTTTCCTTCTTTCCTTCCCCTTACAACCACATCCTTTTCCTCTTTTCCCTCTCCTTTTCTCCATATCCTCCTCTTCCCTTTCGTTGCTTATAACCTCTACTCCTTTTACTCATTTCCCTCCCCTCTTATCCATCTCTTCTGCCCTTTCGTTCCTCATAATCTCTTCCCTTTTTCTCCTTTCCCTCCCCTCTTCTGCATGTTCTTCTGTTCTTCCCTTTCGTTCCCCATAACCTCTCTCCTTTTCTCTTTTCCCTTTCTTTCCTTCCTTTCCCAACTTCATCCCTTTTTCCCTCCACATCTTCATCTCTTTTTTCCTTTCCCTCAACTCTTCTCTATATCTTCCTCCTCCCTTTCGTCCCTCACAACCTTCCCTTCGTTCCACAAGAGGCGCAAGAGGAAGCGGCCATTCACGACTTGGCTGGAGGGAAAAAGACAACACGAGGAGAGTTTTGTTTTTGTCAAACGCGCGAGAGAGGACCTGAGTAAAGTAAACATTGTCCCGCGGTGCATTGTGGTAAGAGTCCACCGGTATAAATAACGTCCCTCGATCAAGCGAATCAGCCGCACCAGACTCGTAACATAACTTTTTTTTATCATCTATTGCTTTGTTTTTTATCTTTGGTTTCGTTCGTTCGTTCGCTTCCATTCTCTGTCTGTGTCTGTGTGTGTGTGTGACCATTTGCATCCACTCAATTTTTTGTTGTTGTGTGTGTGTGTGTGTGTGTGTGTGTGTGTGTGTGTGTGTGTTTGTAGTATGGGAAAGCTGGTTGCATGACTGTATTGATGTGGTCAGGTTCTGCATTTTTTTACAGCAGAGGAGACAGTTCAGGGGCGTAAAAAAAGAAAACAGTAATAAAAAAAGCCCGCTAGAAAAAAAAGCCCGCTTGTTTGTGCTCCTCTTTCTCTCTCCTGTCTCTCTTTCCCATCCTTTCTCTCTCACCTTTATCGTCTTTTTTCTTCTCTCCTTCCACGTCACGTTCCTCTCTTCCCTCGTTTCCTCTCCTTCCCTCACTATTTTCATCGATTTCCACCTTTCCTCTCCTTTCTTACCTCTCTCTCTGCCTTCCTCTCTCCATTTGTCCCTTCTTTCTCTCATGTCATCGTGTCTTCCTCTCTTCTCTTTCTATTTTCTTCTCCTCTCCTTCTCCTATCCCCACTCTCTCCCCCCTACCTCTCTCTCTATCTGCTTTTCTTCTTACATCTCTGCCTAGGTTTCTCTCTTCCTCCTTCCCTATTTCTTAAGCTCTTTACGTATCTCACCTGGTCTCTCCTTTCCTCCCTACCTCTTCCCTATCTCTCTTTCCTTTCCAGCCTTTCCTTCCTTCCCGTGTTCTTCCTACCCTCCTTACTCCCTCTCCCCCAGCGCTTTCTCCCCTCTCTTTTGCTTTTTCCCTCTCTCCCTTTCTCCCTTCCTCCTTTCCTCCTTTACTCTTCCTATCTCCCTCTCCTTTCCAGCCTTTCCTTCCTACCCATGTTCTTCCTACCTTCCTTATTCCCTTTTCCCCTGCGCTCCCTTCCCTCTCTCTTGCTTTTTCCCTCTCTCCCTTCCTCCCTTCGTCTTCCCTGTCTTCCTAACCTTACCAACCTTTCCCTCCTACCCCTACTCTCCCTCATAAATTTCCTTCCTCCCCTTCCCTTTCCTTCCTCTCCTCTCCTGATTCTAACTTTCCTCTCCCTTCCCCTCTCCCTCCCTCCCTCTCCTTTCAGCAGTGCCAATAACACGCTGGAGGGATTTACTGAAGTGTTGTGTGAGGTAAGGCAAAAAAAAAGTAACGGGAAATCTGTGCCTCGCCGCTGCACGTGTCGCCGTACCTGCCAGGTGTGTCGGGGCGCGGGCCATCAAGACACACACACCTGCCGCTTGCTCCATACCTGTTTACGCTTGGCTGAGAAAGGTGTGGAGTTTGACGATGGTTTTGTTGTAGTTCAGTTTTGTTTTGACGATGTTTTAGGTTGGTTTCTGATGTGTTTTTTTTTTCTCGCCGTGCATCAAAACATACATACACACGCACGCGCTCGCAAACAAACACAACCCCCCCCCTCCCCCCCCCTCACTCTGCTGTCACAGATGATCAGGTGTGGAGTTTGATGTTAGTTGTTTGGTCGTCAAGTGTTGATGTGACGATATTTTAGGTGAATATTATTTTTTTCTTCCTTGCACACACAAAAAACACGCACCATGGATAAGATCGCAGAAACATAATATAATGACAGAAACATGGAAACAAGCAAAAAGACTGGGCACTGGCAGACATCGTGTTCGCCTATAGCGCCGGTAAGCTTTCTTCAGGGGCCTGGTGGTCGTCCCAAGCCCGTCATGGCGCAGGAAATGCCACTTAACTATAGGTCTGACTTTACCACAGAACTCATAAAAGATTCAGGCGATTTTATGCTTAAAAACGATATCAAATATATTGAAATTGTTTGTTAAGTCTCAGAGTCCCTACACGCTGGATAATGAAGAAGAGATAGATACAATGAAGAAAGTGGATGGGAAGGGAAAATGTGGACGGAGAAGGAGGTGAATGAGAAAGGAAGGGTGAGATGCAATAGAGCTTAAATTTGAGACGAGGGTTAAAGGAAAAATAGGTACAGAGAAGGAAGGGAATGGAAGGGAAAATGTGTACTGAGAAGGAGGAGGATGAAGAGGAGTTGGGATTCAAAGGAGCGTTTAGGGGAGACAAGAGTTACAAGAGATAGGTGCAGAAAAAGAGGTGGATGGGAGAAAAAGATGTGTACGGAGGAGGTGGTGAATGAGAAGGGGAGATGAGAAGCAAAGGAGCGTTAAGGGAGATGAGGGTTTGAGGGAAAAAAAGCGAGACAATGAGACACTCCAAGACGCTGCCACACCCGTAAATGTCAGATGGAGGGAACACACACACACACACACACACACACACACACACACACACACACACACAGACGCGCGACCACACAGACGTCCTCCTCAATGTTTCATGGTGGTTCGTCTTGTTGAATAAATGTTTGCGCGATGAGCCTCCATTTTTTGTTTCCATGGAAGAAGGGAATTATTGCTGCCCGTGCGCTCCATTGCATAAACCATGAATAATCCCGAGGGAAGGAATGCCAGAGTCGTCCGGAGATGTTTTGTTTATTTCGTTTATTTTCGTGTTTTGTTGTGGCAGAATACCTCAAGCTTACTTCCACTCCTTCCTGTCTCTTCCTTGTTCGTGTCTGTCCCTTTGTATCTCTTTCCTCTTTCCCTCCTCCTCCCTATCTCTTCATTGTTCCCATCTATGATCCTTTATATATTTTTCCCTTTTCCTTCTCCCTATCTAATCATTGTTCCTATCTGTTTCTTTATATCGCTCTCCTTTTTCTCTTCTCCTCCCTATCTCTTCATTGTTCCTCTCTATGATCTTTTATATATATTTTTCCTTTTTCCTTCTCCCTATCTAATCATTGTTCCTATCTGTTTCTTTATATCGCTCTCCTTTTTCTCTTCTCCTTCCTTTCTGTTCATTGTTTCCTATCTGTTCCTTTGTATCTCTTTCCATTTTCCTTTCTTCCTCATTTTCTATTCCTTTCCCTCATGATCCTTTGTGACTTTCAGTTTCCTCTGCTCCTCCTTTCCTGTTTCTTTCGTTTCCTCCTCATCCATTCTTTTTCCTCTCAGCCAGATAAGAAAATGAAACAAAAATCTAGTAGTAATATGCAGGTCAGGAATAATAGCTACAGTTTCCTTTACTTGGATGTATTTATTTCATTTGTAGTCATTTTTTTTCCTTGTTTTTATATTGGAACATAATTATTCAGCATCTGTAACATTTGAATGATAGACGTAAAATTAAGAGGGTTCAAGTGTTTGTCCCAGTGTTTAATTACAACATTGAGAGAGTCTTCGATGTCCATGTCAGTTATGTACAGAGGTCATGTTCATTATATTGTGAGCTTGGGCATTGGAGATCAACGATATGAAAGAAGACTGCTGAAAACCATTACCTATAAATTACATGAAACGCTCTTTGAAAAAAAAAAAAAGTGTAGAAAAATGACGTGAAATTCCCCCTCAGAAATTAACCGCGATAAAGATGATGGCCTTTCAAACAGTCGGGACGTGATGAAAAATTTAGCAGTCCTCAACAAGGTAAATATCGGCAGCGCCAACAGAATGGCCAGATGATAAGCCAAGGTAAACATTAGAAGAGAGAAATGTCTTCACAAGTAAGCAACCTGCGAACGTCTTCCTGAAAACCCGAAGTCACCGTCACCATCCAAAACAGAAATACAGCCGTTAGTAAAGCAGAGAACCTGGCGTCGAACAACTTAACGAAAGCTTCACTAAAACTTTGAAAGGATTATTCACACGGACCGTGGAATTTGATTGATTTTTATTTCTTTGCCCCGCTTTTAGACGAAACAAGGAAAGGCCAGGATGAATAAAGGGAATAATTCTCTGTTAACTTTTTCGTGTTTTCGTTCTAAATTTGTGTTGTTAATTAAGATGATATAACTTAACAAGGTATCCTCCCCTTGGTGGGTTTCACTTGGACTACCTGGGCGGTGCGCAGCGTGGTGGACGGTGTTGTCAATAATCCATTTGCAGCCAGAATGCGCGCCGCGGCACTGCAGATTTCCCAATATTGCTATAATTCGCCCTCCAGGCCGAGGCGAGGACCGGCCAGCACGGCGAGGCGAGGGGCGCGAGGCAACACCATCAATTTGTCGTGTGTTGCAGCCTGTCGCAGGTGTGTTGTAGGGACGAGTGACCCGCCGCGTCGTCCTTGCCCCCGTGAGGCAGGGAATTTGACTTAAACGAAACCAGAGAAACAATGAATACCAGAGATCAAGGTTTTCCTATTTCAGGCATCCCAAACTAGTACTTATTCACGTGTTTCCATCAATTTGAATCCAGAAATAAAAGAATATATATATATATATATATATATATATATATATATATATATATATATATATATATATATATATAAAATATTTGTGTGTGTGTGTGTGTGTGTGTGTGTGTGTGTGTGTGTGTGTGTGTGTGTGTGTGTGTGTACATAAAGTACAGCATGAACCCTTTGACCTGTACCCTCCGCGTCAATCGATTCTTTAGCTACAAATCGTCGTTCAGGGAGCGGTGCGCGGCGGAGCCTTGCAGAGGAAACGTTCCTCCCTTGAATTACTGCAGTGAGATAAAATTAATGTTTCCGTGAGGAGCTCGTCCATCCCAGGACTAGATTGGCAAGGAATCATTCCGTATTCGTCGTACCAAGACTTTGGCAACACATTGATTTTTTTTTATAGTTTTTGTCTTCCTTGCATTTCAAAAGAACTTTGTTTTTCAATAATGCTCTAGTTGATAGAATGACCCCAATAAGCCTCCATATATTAGTTTACTATCAACTAGTCTTGGTTCTACATTTGAAAACTCGCCATATATATTCCAGGAGATCTATCGCATATTTCATGGCAGCAAACATTAGTGCTGACGTAGCCACTGAAACTCATGCCATAAATTTACAAACGCTTGAAATCCCTAGTGTCCCCTTGAACGGCCATTCCATAAAGAGAGAGAAAACGGGAGACGGTTGACGGGGTGGGGCGGCGGCGGGAGGGAAGGGAAGGAGAGGAAGGAAGGTTCACGCTCAGTTTGTTACCCGCGTCCTCGCCACCAGACTCATGAATATTATCGCAACGTGAAAAATGCGCTGCCGCTCATCGCTCGGCGGCTCGGCACTGACACTGGGTACGAGCACGATGGTTTTATTCACTTCCCGCTCGTCCCGGTGTCTCAGGGCCGTATTGTTAAAGCCTTTCGGTGTCCAAGCACATACACTTGTCAAGGCTTTCGTAGGAGTTTGGGGCATTTCCAGGGGGAGTTCAATGACCCGTGTGGTAGTGTGACCCTTCTTTTGTACCGTGAACCTAAAAAAAAAAAACAATCCAAACTCACCCAAACACACTTTTGACAAGGCTTTCGTGGGAGTTTGGGGCATTTCCAGGGGGAGTTCAATGACCCGTGTGGTAGTGTGACCCTTCTTTTGTACCGTGAACCTAAAAAGAAGAAACAATCCAAACTCGCCCAAACACACTTTTGACAAGGGTTTCGTGGGAGTTTTGGGCATTTCCAGGGGTAGTTTAATGACCTGGTATTGTGTACCGTAAAGAAGAAGAAAACAACAATCAAACTCGCACACACTTTTTGAAAGCTTTCGTGGGAGTTTTGGGCATTTCCAGGGGTAGTTTAATGACCCTGATGGTAGTTTGCCCCTTTTCTGTAACATGAACCTAAAAAAACACTTATTAGGCCCCGACTGATCTCATTTTTGGCCTTTGGAAATAGTTGATGTGAGGGGCGGAGGCGTCTGACATTTCCTACATCAAACCCAATCGGCGACCTGGTGAACGATAGAGAAAGACACAGAACCAAAGAAGTCGGACGCTGCCTGGTAAAGAGAATGTGTTTGTTTTAGTACGTTTATAAATTACTTCATTTTTTAGAGTGTGGTGGACGTACATTTTTCGTTGATTTTATTGCTTTGTCCATCACTTTTCTCTCCAATCTTTCCTTTCCACGTGTTTGATCTCTTTCCTTTACCTCACACAATGAACCAGAAGCAAAGAAGATGTACGCTGCCTGAGAATGTGCTTGTTTTCGTCTGTTTTCGAATTGCGGTATATTTTAGAGTGTGATTGTACTTTTTGGGTTGACTTCACGACTCTGCTCATCACTACTCTTTTCCTTCACTATTACTTCTTTTCCCTGTCTTCCTTCCCAGTTGTCTTTCCCTCCCTTCTCTTCAAGTACGTTTAGTTCAGTTCCTACCATACGGACCTCCTTTATGAGCGGCATTCACCTACGTTTGCCGCTGAATTTCTGTTTCGACACAATACATGCAGTTGTCTGGGGGTCTTGTTGTTGTTGTTGTTATTGTTGTTGTTGTTGTTGTTGATCTTCTTCTTCTTCTTGTTGTTCTTGTTCTTTACCTTCTTGTTTTTGTTCTTCTGTTTCTTTTCTTCTTTTTCTTTTCTTCATCTTCTTCATCTTCATCTTTATCATCTTCTTCTCGTCGGGTTAGTTGGCCCGGACCACACAGACACACAGACACGAATGAAATCACCGTCTATTGTTGTCATATCCTCCCCCCGAAGCATTGGCATAGTACTTCTTTGTCATCAGTCACTGTAACATCACCACACAATCGTTCTCGTCCCCAATGCTCCCGGTGTGTCCTCGGCTACATGTCCCTTCGTCCTCCTCCTCCTCCTTCTCCTCCTCCTCCTCCCTGAAGCACACACACCCGCTCTCGGGTACGGCTCCTTTTATCAAGCCGTTCCGCGTGTTCCTACTGCCGTTCACGCTTTACTGCCAAATTGGATCGAAGTTTTAAAGGGTGGATTTAGTGCTGAATCAATCTGACAGAAAGGTAAAGAGAAAGGTGACGGGAAGGTGCTGTATAAAAGAGAAGTTTAATTAAGGTGTATATCAAAGGGAGAAAGGGAAGAGAACATAAGAGTACAGAGAGAGGGAGAAAGTTATAAAGAGGGAATTTTGTGCTGAATAAATCTATGACATGGAGGTAAAGAGAGAGGTGACGGGAAGGTGCAGTAGAAAAGAGAAAGTTAAGGTAGATATCAAAGAGAGAAAGGGAAGAGAACACAAAGTACAGAGAGGGGGAGAGAGATAGTTTTAAAGAGGGAATTTTGTGCTGAATCAATCCATCACATGAAGGTTACGAGAAAGGAGAGGGAGGGAGGTTGAAAGAGTAGAAAGGTAGAGTACAGGAGAGAAAGTAAAGGTATAGATATCGAAGAGAGAAAGGGAAGGAAGCGTATGATACAGAGAGGGGGAGAAAGAGAGAGTTTTAAAGAGTGAAATTTATGCTGAATCAATCTATCACATGAAGGTAGGAAGAGCGAATGAAAGAGAGAGAGGAAAAAGAGGAGGTACAGGAATAAAGACGCAAATGAGAAAATGAGAAGAGAAATAAAGAGCAAGGACAAACGAAACAGGAAGAAGAGGGAATAAAGAGGATGTAGGGTATGAGGAAGACGTATATAGAAGTATGAAGAGGGTACGAGAGAAGAGAGAAGGTGGGGGGGGCATATATCAAAGAGAGAAAGGGAAGGGAACTTAAGGTACAGAGAGAGAGAGAGAGAGAGAGAGAGAGAGAGAGAGAGAGAGAGAGAGAGAGAGAGAGAGAGATTGATTGCGTAGAGGTGATGTAAAGGTAAAAGTGAATAGAAAATAAAATAAATGGGGAAGAGAGTACAGGAGGTCATCAAGGGAAGGGATAAAGGTAAGGCGAGGAGGCTGGATGAGGGATGCAGAAAGAAAAGAAAGAAGGAAGATAAGAAAGAACGGTGAGGGTGAAGAGGAAAAAGAGGGAAAGCGAGTAAAAGAAGAAGGAAAAAGGAGAAAGTGTGCGAGGGAAGGTGGGGAAAGGAAAGGCAAATGGGGAAGGAGGGAGATAGGATGCAAGGGAGCCATAAAGGGAGATGAGGGCATGAGGGAGAAGGATGGAGATAGGGAGGCTGGAGGCTGTGATGTGGCATAAGATAAATTGATCGGGGGAGCTGAGATTGAAAAGAGAAACGAAGGAAGGGAAGAGAGATGGAGAGGTTGAGAGAAAAGGGTAAAAGGAAGAAAGAAAAAGAAAATGGCGAGAAAAGCAGAGATTGAAAAGGAAAGGAAAGAAAGAAGAGATGGAAAGAGTGTAGGAGAAAAGGGAAACAGAAAGAGAGAAAAGGAATATGAGGAGAAAAAAATAGTAAAGAAGAGAAAGACTGAAGAGAGAAACGAAGGAGGGGAATGAAGAAGAGATGGGGAGAATGTAGGAGAGAAAGAAAGCAGAAAGAGGAAAAAAGAAAATAATGAGAAACAGATGTGGAAGAGAAGAGAGAGAGATTGAAAAAGAAGCGAAGGAGAGTAAGAAAGAAAAGATTGAAAAAATGCAAGGGAAAAGGGAAACAAGGAAAAGAAAACAAAGGAAACTGAGGAGAAACAGATGGTGAAGAGAAGGCAGAAAGGCTGAAAAAAAGAAGCAGAGAAAGAAAATATAATGGAAATAATGGTGGAGGGAAGGGAAAATGGAAATTGCCAAGGAAAAACAGCGAGAAACAGGTGGATAAGAGAAGAGAGAAAGTGGAGAGCGAAGAGAAACTAGGCAAAGAAAACCCATTGTCCTCCCTCCTACCTTCCTCATCTTTGCCCCACACATTTTCCTCCCTTCCTTCCTTCCTCACCCTTGCCACCTCGTTGTCCCCCCTTCTTCCTTCCTTATTCACCTTTGCTCCTCATGTTGTCCTCCTCCCTTCCTTCACCCTAGCCTCCAGTTTGTCCTCCCTCCCTTCCTCACGTTGTATTTCCTCCCGCCGTCCCTCACCCTTTGCCTCCCCGTTGTCCTCCCTTCCTTCCTCCTCCTTTTCCTTTCCCCCTGTTGTCCTCCCGCTTCCTTTTCCTTTCCTAACGTTGTCCCCCCTCCTCCGTGCTTCCTCAACCTTGCCTGCTCACATTGTCCTCCTTCCTTCCTCATTTTTTCCACCCGTTTTCCTCCTCCTTTCTCTCTCACCTTTGCCCCTTTATTGTCCTCCCTTCCTCCCTCCTTAGTCTTTGCCCTTCTCGTTGTCATTCCTTCCTTCCTTTCTTCCTTCTGTTCTCCCTTGCCCCCGCCGTTTTCCTCTCTTCATTCCTCTTTCCTTCCTTCTTTCTGTCCTCTTTTCTCTCTCCCTCACCTTGTCTCCTTGTTGTCTCCCCTCTCCCTCACCTTTCCCTTCGTTGTCCTCCTCCTTTCTTCTCGTCGTCCTCACATTTTCCTCATCTTCGCCCCTCCAATGTCCTCCCTACCTTACTTCCTCATCTCCCCCCTCCCCCCCCCCCACTCCCGTTGTCCTCCCTTCCGCCTTCATTTCTTTGCTCCTCCGTTACCTTCTTCCTCACCCTCCGTTGTTCTCCTCCTTTCCTTCCTCACCTTCCTCCCCCCCCTCGTTGTCCTCCCTCCCCCCATCCTCACCTGTCCTCATCCACCTGCAGGGTTCCCGGGGCGGGGATTTTCCCGACCATTAGCTTCAATTTTGATCCTTTTTGCTTCCTTGCGCCCTCTTTCTCTTTTTTTTTCTCTCACTCTCTCTCTCTCTCTCTCTCTCTCTCTCTCTCAGAATAAAGAGGATAAAGGAAGAAATCATAAATAGAAAAACAGAAAAAATAGCAGGGAAAAAGAATAGCAAGCAGAAAACAAATAATAACAAATAGAAAACAAGAAAATAAAAGCATATGAAAAAAAAACTAAAGAAAATAAAAACTAAGGAACCCAACAACAACAACAACAACAAGAAAAAGTATGAAAAAATAATATATAACAAAAACAAATAGAAAAAAACAGAACCCAACAACAACAACAAGAACAATAACAAAAAAAAAAGGAAAGGTAAAGCCCAGGTAGCACGCATTTTTTTTTTTTTTTTTTTTTTTTTGTAAGTCGAGGATTAAAAAAAAATGAAGTTGGGGAGTGAACAGAAAAAAAAGTGTTTGTTTGTCCTGTTCTCTGGCTCTCCTCTGTGCCACGAGAGAGAGAGAGAGAGAGAGAGAGAGAGAGAGAGAGAGTGAGAGTGACAGAGAAAAATAGACAGATACGAGATATAGAAAGGACGAAAAAGAAAAGGAAGGAAGAACGAAAGAAAAAAAAGGAAGGAGGGAAGGAAGAAAGAAGGTTAGAAGGAAAGAAGGAAAGGAAGGAAGGAAGAAAAAATAAATAAATGAATGATTACATGAATGAAGGAATGAAGGAATAATGGAAAGGAGGAAGGAAGAAAGGAAATAAGGAAGAATGAATGAGTGAGGGAAGAAACGAAGGAATGGAGGAAGGAAGGAAGAAAGGAAGGAAGGAGGAGCGTGGTGAGAGGAAGAAACAGAAGGGTGAATAAGATAATGCAGCTGACGAAGGGAAGGTATTGAAAAGAAGGAGAATGAAGAGAATAAGAAGATAAGGATGAAGATAAAGAACAAGACAAGGAGAAGGAAGAGGATGAGAAATAACAGAAGAAAGAAGAGGAGAAAAAGAACAAGGAAGACGATGAGAGGGAAGACAATGATGAGGAAGGCGAGGAGATGGAAGAAGAAGGAGAAGAGGAGGCTGAGGAGAAGTAAAACGACGAGGAGGATGAGGATGAGGAGAAGGAGGAGGAGGAGGAGGAGGAGGAGGAGGAGGAGGTTGGCGGATATTTCTTATTGGTTAATGGAGAGGAAGAGAGAGAGAGAGAGAGAGAGAGAGAGAGAGAGAGAGAGAGAGAGAGAGAGAGAGATAAAGTAAATAAAAGTATAAGTATGTTGCAGATCAGTCGTGTATGTATGTAAATGTGTGTATGTAGTGTTGGACTCGTGTATGTATTTATTTATGGAGGGATGTGTGTGTGTGTGTGTGTGTGTGTGTGTGTGTGTGTGTGTGTGTGTGTGTGTGTGTGAGTATTTGGATGAATGTCTGTTTATGTATGTATGGAAACTTAGACATCTATACATATGAAACGGAAAAGGAGTAAAAAAAGGATATAAAAAAGGAAGAGGAAGAATGGAAGGAAAGAAGGAAAAGGTTAATGAACGAATGAATGAATGAATGGGTGCAGGAAGGAGGAAAGGAATAGAGAACAAGGGCAGAAAAGCTGAGGCGTGAGGGAACAAAGGAAGGAAGGAAGGAAGGGAAGAATGATGATGGAGTAAGGGAAGGAAGGCAGGAACGAAATGGGAATGGAGGAATAAGGGAAGGAAGGAAGGAAGGAAGGAAGGGAAGATGGATGAAAGAGATAAGGGAAGGAAGGCAGGGGAGAAAAGGGAATGGAAGAAGTAAGGGAAGGAAGGAAGTAAGAAGGAAGGGAAGAAGGAAGGAAGGAAGGAAGGAAGGAAGGAAGGAAGAAGGAAGGGAAGAAGGAGGAAAGAGATAAGGGAAGGAAGGCAGGGACGAAAAGGGAATGGAAGAAGTAAGGGAAGGAAGGAAGGAAGGAAGCAGAGAAGGTAGGAAGAAAGGAAGGAAGGAAAGAAGTAAGAAAATAAGAAATGCAGATACTAAAATACTATTATCTCTTGTCAGCCTCGCAAAATGGTTTCTCTCTCTCTCTCTCTCTCTCTCTCTCTCTCTCTCTCTCTCTCTCTCTCTCTCTCTCTCTCCAGTAAATTTTCCTCTTTAGTCTTCTATTTTTAAACTTTTTTCTCCAGGGTAAAAAAAAAATTCCTCTCTTACGGTGCTGCATTCTATACTCTCTCCCCTTCTTCTTCCCTCCCCTCCCTCTCCTCCCTTCCTTCCCTTCCTTCCCCTCCTCCTCTCCCTTCCTTTCCTTCCCTCCCCTTCCTCCCCTCACCATCTTCCCTCTCCTCCTTTTCTTCCTACCCCTCCCTTCCTTCCCACCCCTCCTTCCCTCCTCTCCCTTCCTTTCTCTTTTCATTCATCCCTTCCTCCCTCCCCTCCCTCCTCCCTCCCTTTTTCTCTGTAGCCACATTGGAGGAAGAAAAAGACCTTTCAAGCTCATCATTAACTGAGAGAGAGAGAGAGAGAGAGAGAGAGAGAGAGAGAGAGAGAGAGAGAGAGAGAGAGAGAGAGAGTATTATAAACATTTTTGCATTTCCATGAATATTCTCTTTCTCTTTCTCTTTTTCCCTGTTAAGTATTCCTTTTTACTCACACAGATATTTTTCTTATTTTTATTTAATATGGATTTTTTTTATGTTCTTTAAAAATATTTGATCGGCTCTCTTGTTTGTCATTTTAAAAGGATGTGTTTAAAGCTGCTATTAACAAGGTTGCTCTCTTATTTTTATTTTTATTTTCCCATATTTTTTTCTTTCACCTTTCATCCTCCATTTTTAAAACTATTCCATCACTTGTTTTCGATGTCTCTGCCCTGTCGAACATTTTTCTCGTATTTTTCTTTTTCTCATTTAATTTTTTCTGTATTTCATGTTCGTTTCTTTATTGTTCCTGATTTTTTTTCCTTTTCCCTCTAGTGCCTTGTTTCCTTCAGATTTTTTTTATGGTTTGGGCGTACTGACCTCCACATTCGCGACGCGATGGACGACGCGCACGCGAACTCTCACGCTCACTCGGATTTTTTCAGTCGCTGCCGTGGCTTCAAAACCACCTACATGCTGTCCTACCACACTCAACCCGGACGGACTCTCTAGAAGAAATGAAGATTAAGAACGGAACAGGGGGAGTTCCAGCATGATGCAGAGATGGCGCCACTAAACACTCTGCTGCGCCGCCTGCGCCAGGGCGGCTGCATCAGCCCCACCAAGGAAGAAGCAAAGCTTCAGGCCCCACCAAGGCCAAGATGAAGACCGGCGCAATAACATAAAAAAAAAAAAAAAAAAAAAAAAAATATATCCAGCACTCATCACCTCTACCTTAATTTTTCTTTACCTTTTCGATTTCCAGTTTGATACTTTTCTGTATATCTTTCAATTAATTTCTATGGTATTTTTTTTTCTTGGTATTTATCCGTCTTTTAAACTCGAATACTTTTTTCCCGTATATTTTTTTTCTCGTTTCCCTTTTTTCTTTCCATTTTCCTTTTCAACTCTTTACTGTCATTTCCTTCACAAAACTTCCCTTTCTTTCTACATATCTGTCCTATGGTATTCCCTTCCTCTTATCTTTTCCTTCCTCCCCTCTTCTCTTTCCACTTTACCTTTTATTTAATTTTCTCTTAATTTTTCATATCCCACTTTCTAAACTTTTCAGATCTTTACTCTTCAAATACTTCCCATCCTCTAATACCTTCCCCTTTTTCCCTTTTACATTTTACTTCAGTTTCGTTTTTTTTAATAATATTTCGAGAGCACTGCCCATTCCCTCCCATTATTAAATTTTCAAGCATTCATTTCTCCCAATATATTATCTTTTCCCACATCCTTTCTATCTTTTTTGCTTCTTTTACTATATTTTTCATCTTTCAGGAGTACATTTCACCTGTAGTCTATATATTTTTCCACTTAATTTTCCATTCATATTCCTTTTTTTCTCTTTTCCATTTTATCTTATTTTACTTCTTGTTTTTTTTCTGTATTTTCTTTATGATTCAAAAAGACGTTAACTCGTTTCTCTAATATTTTTCCTTCTAGTGGTTCCTTTTCTTCTTTTACGTTCTTCCCTTTTTCTTTTATCCTTCTATGTTTTGCTTCTTTCTTTTCCATATTTTTCATCTGTTTTCCTTTTCTATACTTTACCTTCACGCACTTTTTTTTCTCCTCATTTTCCAATTTCCCTCATCTTTATTTTCTTTTATCTCTTTCATTTGTATTGTTTTCATCTTTCAACGGCACTCGTCCACTTTATTTTCCTTTCAAGCACTCCTTTTCTTTTCTTTTCCTTTTTTTCCCTCTTATACTTCCTCTTCCTTTTTCCTAGTTAATTTTACTCCTTTTTCCTCTATTTTTCAACCTTTTAAAGAGTGCCCTTTCACATGTTTCCCTATGAAGCATTTTCCCCCCTAATATTTTCCAGTTTCTCTTTTCCTTTTCTTTCCTCTTACATTTCCTTTTCCTATTTTCGTCTTATTTTCTACTCCTTTTCCTGTATTTTTCATCCTACAACGAGACTCTTACATCTGTTTTCCTCTCAAGCCTTTCTTTTCCCTTCTCATCTTTTCTATTTTCTCTATTCCTTTCCTTTTCTTTTCATATATTTTTCCTTTTCCTATTTCCTTCCTATTTTGTGCTCCGGTTCCTGTATTTTTCTCAACTTTTTAATAATTATTGTACTCCACCTCTTTTCCCTTCAAGCACTCCTTTCGAACCCTCATATTTTTCGTTTTTTCTTTTCCATTCCTTTCCCTGTTTTACTTCTTTTCCTTCCCGGCAGCGAGGCTCCTGCAGGATCAATACACAGGATCCTTTAATCTGAGTCGGAGGAGCGTTGAGTCCTATGCCTCTTTCCTCCATTCTTCCTCTGCCCTTAGGAGGAGGTCGCGAGGAGGGACGAGAGAGTTAGGAGGAAGGGAGGGGGGAAGGTGGGAAGGGAAGGGAGGTGCTCTACTTCAATATTAATTTCTCAGTTATTTCATCCATTAATATTGGTTATCACTACTACAACTACTACTGCCACTATTTATTTCCTTACTATCATTCATTACACACACACACACACACACACACACACACACACACACACACACACACACACACACACACAGGTAACGTAATGTAAGACGTAACTAGTGGTTTAAGAAAAGTGTTGCGGTGGTGGCGCTAATGAATCAAAGGTTGGCGGCAGGTATGTCAATATTGGGACAGTGGGGCTAGATAGGAATGGGAAAGGATATGTGTAGGAATAGGTAAAGGATATGTGTAGGGATGGGCTTAAAGGATATGTGTAGGTATAGGCTTAAAGGATATGTGTAGGGATGGGCTTCAAAGATGTGTCGGGACAGGCTTAAAATATGTCTAACTGTATCTAACTATTTATCTATATCTGTTTGTCTATCTATCTATATTATTTATTT
>NC_066559.1:7068109-7153109 GCF_024679095.1 Eriocheir sinensis
GGCTAGATTTCTTGTCAGTTTCCTCCTCATTCCAGTTATTTCCTGAAAAGAATGAATGTAACCAAACCATGTATATTTTTGGTGACGATGTATTGCGTATTGTGTTGTGAGTCGCCGGGGACAAGATCATTCCTAAAATAACGCATGTATACGAAGGCCAACACTAGCCAAACCTCTTCTCTTCCTCTCCCTTCCCTCTCCCCCTCCCGCTCCCTCGAAAGGTCCCTCCCACATTACCAGTCTCGCGATCCTGCTTTGACCCATCCGGTGTTTGTGTTTGTTTATTTGTTTGTGTGTGTTTGTGTCGTCTGTCTTTGTAGCGTAGTTTTATTGGACACGACGAGACATCACGGCGGACAGCGGACAGCGGCAATATACAGGAAAAGCTCCACAAAGGGGGGGAGGAGGAGAGAGAGAGAGAGAGAGAGAGAGAGAGAGAGAGAGAGAGAGAGAGAGAGAGAGAGAGAGATCACATTAGTAAAAACGCAGTCCATCTCTTCTCATCCCCTTTCCCTTTTTACCTTTGTTTATCATCATTTCTCCCCTCAGTTTCCTTCTGTACCTGTTTGTTTTTTATTTGTCTGTGTCTGTATCTGTCTGTCTGTCTACCTGTCTCTTAGGTAAAGGTAGGGGTAAGGTAGGGAAAAAGAAGGAAGGCAAAGGAAGATTAGGGAAGGGAAGGGAATGGAAGGAAAGGGAAGGGTGGGAAAGCAAAGAAGGGGAAGGGATTAAAATGGAATGGAATGGAATGGAAGGGAAGGGTAAGGAAAGGAAGGGAAGGGAAGGGTAGGGAAAGCAAAGGAGGGGAAGGGAAGAAAATGGAATGGAAATGAAGGGAAGAGTAAGGAAATGAAGGGAAGGGAAGGGAAGAGTAAGGAAAGGAAAGGAAGGGAAGGGAAAAGAAGGGAAGGGAAGGGAAGGGAAGGGAAAGGAAAGGAAGGGAAAAGAAAGGCAAGAAAGTGATGATTTAAGACTCACTTCGTTCTGCAGAAAGGAGTTCGTTGGGGTCAGAGTTCATAAAGGGAGAGAAAGAGGAGAAGAAAGGGAAAAAAAAGGAGAGATGTACATGTTAAAGGGAGAGACGGAAAGGGAGAGAAAAATAAGGACACAGAAAGGGGAGTAACAGGTTAGGAAAATGAAGGGAGAGGGAGAATAAAAGAAGAGGCAGGGGAAAGAGCAAAAGAGAAGGGGAGAAAAAGGGGTTAGGAAAATAAAGTTGAAAGTCGTAAAGTGGGAAGGGAAAAAAGTGAGGGGGCGGCGGGGGAAGGGGTAGAAAAGGGATCAGACAGGCAAGAGTAATGACCGACAAACTCTGACCCGAGGATCGATTACTTTCGCCGATCATTCCGTATCGAACCTTATTATCACACCTTCAGCCCTTGTGTGTGCGTGTGTGTGTGTGTGTGCGTGTGTGTGTGTGTGTGTGTGTGTGTGTGTGTGTGTGTGTGTGTGTGTGTTGCAATATATGTGTAAATGAAGGAGTGGGTGTAAGAAGGAGGAGAAGGAGGAGGACGAGGAAGAGCAGGAGGAGGAGGAGGACAAGAACAAGGAAGAAGGAGAAGGAGGAGGAAAAGGGAAGAAAAGGATGAAATCGATCATTCGTCATATGCGGAGGAAGAGGAAGAGGAGATGATGGAGGAGAGAGAGAGAGAGAGAGAGAGAGAGAGAGAGAGAGAGAGAGAAGAATGGAGGGAGGGAGGAAGGGTTAAAGATGAGAAGGTGGACGAAAAACGGAGAAAGGAGGAGAGACGTGAGGAGGAAGAATGAAAAAAAAAAAAGATACAATACCGAGAGAAATAGAGAGGAAGAGAGATAAGAGAATGAGGGAAAGGGAACTAAAAGAAACTGGAAGGCGGAAGGAAAAAGAAAGAAAATGGGGAAAGAAAGAAACGAAGAAAGGAAGGAAAGAAATGAATAAATGAATGAATGAAGGAAGGAAGGAAGGAAGGAAAGGATAATGGAGTAAAAGAGAGAATGCATGAAGTAAGAGAGAGAGAGAGAGAGAGAGAGAGAGAGAGAGAGAGAGAGAGAGAGAGAGAGAGAGAGAGAGGGGGGGGAGGGAGGCATTTGAGGGAACCATTTCGGCGTCAGGTGGTAAGGGTGGTGGATTTTCCCTCTCCCCCTCCCCTCTCCCCCTCCCCTCTCCCCCTCCCCTCTCCCCCTCCCTCCCCCACCCCCCACAACTCGATATTGGCAGCTTCGAGGTGGCTTTGATCGACCCCCTCCACCCCCTTCCACCTCCTCCATCCCCTCCACTGCCTCCACTTCCTCCTCCTCCTCCTTCTCCTCTCTACCTTTACTCCTCTACCCTCTCCACCCTCCTCCATCTCCTCCACTTTCCCTCCTCCGCTTTACCTTCTCCACCTTAATCTCCCTCCCGTTCTCCCTTCCTCTCCCTTAACTGCTTCACCCCAACCACTTTCTCCACATCCATCTCTCTATCCTTCCCCTCCATCCCTTCCACTTTCCTTCCTCTTTCCTTCATTCCTCACCACTCCTTCTAACCACTCTTATCTCTTCTCCAACCACCCTTTGCGTCTTCAAACTGCCTCCATCATCACGTCTTCTACCTCCCTCTCTCCACCTCTTCCTTCACCTTCCTCCATATCTTATCCAACCTCTCTACCTCTTCATCTCTACATCCTAACTCGATCCCTTCCCTCTTCCTCCTCCATTCATCCTCCATCGTTCTCTCTCTCACCTATCTTTTCCTCTATCCTTCCTTCCATTTCCCTTTTATCATTCCTTCCTTTTTCTTTCTTTTCCTTCATCTACCCTTCCTTTTACTCTTCCCTCCTCCTCCTCCTCCTCCTCTTTTTCATCCCTTCCTCTTCTTCTGCTTATAGTTTTCATTCCTCCCTTCTTTTCTCCGTCTCCTTTCCTCTTCCTCTACTGTTAACACGTCATCTTCACTTCTTCTTCCTTCTCTTACTCCATTTCTATTATTTCTACATCTACATCCGTTCGTCTTATACCTCCTGCATTACTATCATCAACTCCACCGCCATCACTACCACCTCGGCTTCCATCACCACCAACAGCAGCCTTCCTTCTTCCTCCTCCTCCTCTCTTCACCTCTCCTTCATCCCTTCCTTCCCAAACCATCCTTTTCTATTCTTTCCTCCTTCCATTTCTCCCTCTCTCTTCCACCTCTCTTTCCTTTCTTTTTCTTCCTCCCTTCATTTCCTACCTTCATCTCTTCCTCCTCTACGTACCATTTTTTTCCTTCCTACCTTCCTTTCTTTTCTTTTATCCAACACTAACCCACCACCACCACCACCACCACCAGCCTCTCCCTTTCGCTCCACAAGAGAATATATTTTTTCCTTCTTTTTTTCTCTCGGTCCTTATTTAAATACGTTTTTCCGAAGTCCTTTGAGGTTCGGTTGTGGAGGAATAGCTGAGGGACCGCTTTCCTTCCCCTCCTCCTCCCTTTCCTTCCTTCTCCCTTCCTCTCCCTTCCTTCTCTACCTTTGTAGGATATGAGGGGAAGGATGTGAGAGTCGGAGAACTTGAAAGGTATTAAGTTGCACCTCTCACCCGCTATCCTCCTCCTCCAATTCCTTCTCCTTTTCCTCCTCTTCCATTACCTCCTCCTCCTCGTCCAATTCTTCCTCCTCTTCTTCCTCCTCTTCCTCCCTTGTCTCGTCTTCCTTCTCTGTGTGGAATCGGATCTTGAAGTCGTTATCAGCGGGGCCTTGAAGCATACCAAACACTACCACCACCACCATCACCATCATCATCATCATCATCGTCATCATCATTATCATTATCTTCAGCCTTTACCAGTTCAATGCATGACAAAGGTCTCTTCCAGCGTTCTCCACCTCTCTTTGTTGGCATATTGGCATTATCAGCAGGAAATTCTAACATACAAAGCAACATAACCATCATCTTAATCCTTTACTAGTTCACTGCAGTATAAAGGCCTTTCCCAACGTTCTCCACCTCTCGCTGTCTGGTGGTAGTACACTCTATTCTCCTCCGACGCAATGCTTTAGTTTCATCTCTCCACCTGGTCTGCGGCTCGCCTAAGTTTTATTATTCTTTGGTTGTCTGTCTTATTTTAGGTGTTCATATTTTATCGGTTATGTGCGTGATATGTGCTGCTCTAGTCACGATGCTTTCTGTTGCCTGCTTTTCTTGTTGCCATTTTTTTTTCCTTTTCCTTCCTTTCTTCCTACTCGCTTTCCTCTGCCTCCTTTTCTTTTTCTTCTCGTCCCTTTCCTCCTCCTCCTCCTCCTCCTCCACTGCGGGGTTTCCTTTCCCTAGAGTTTTTTTCGTTCTTATATTTCCGTTTTCTGAATTATAATTGTCTTTCTCTGCTGCTGGTTTCCTTTTTTTTTTTCCTTCATATATTTTTCTCTTTTTTTCCAACATTAATTACCTGTATCATCTCATTTTTATTCATATTTTTCAGGTCTATCCTCATCGCCATTGTTTCTTCTTTTTCTAGTTGTTGTCCTTGTTTTCCTTGTTCCTCTTGTTTTTGTTGTTATTTTCTTTTTCTCTTTTCTTGTTCTTGATTTTGTTTTCCTTGTTGTTTGTGTTTTTTTATTCTTAGTTTTGTATTTCTAAGCTCTTGTTCTTGTTCTTCTCTGTCGCCTTTGTTCCTCTGTGCTACAAGTACTTATTTTAGGTATCACCGTTACCTTGAATCTTGCTCTCTGAATATATTTTCCAGACGATAAAATCTCCAGTTAGAATTATCTTCAATCTTTGGCGGTCTGTTTTTTAGGCGAGTTTGCCCTCTCGAAAATATCCAGCTGCGTGTGTGTGTGTGTGTGTGTGTGTGTGTGTGTGTGTGTGTGTGTGTGTGTGTATGTGTGTTTGGAGTCTGTGTACCTGGTCAGGGTTTTAACTCCCTCAGGCAATTATTTTTTACTTCTGCTTTCCTCGGATCGTGCTGCTCGTGATTTCATTAAAGATAAAAGTAATGCTAGTAGTGGTGGTGATGGTGGTCATAAAAGAAGTAGTAGTAGTAGTAGTAGTAGTAGTGGTAGTAGTAGTAGTAATGATAGTAATAGTAATAATAATAACAAAAACAGCAATAATAATAATAATAATAATAATAATAATAATAATAATAATAATAATAGTTATACTGAAAGACGGTACATTTCAACCTTCTGGGACGAGGCTGGTGAGGACAGAGTTAGAGGTCGCGAAACTTCTTCTCCCCCTTCCCCTTTCCTCCTCCTCCTCCTCCTCGTGCCCCCAGAGACACAGTGGAGGCTCGTGGACAGTTCGGGCGAAGTTAAACAGGAGTTGAAGAGCTGTAGAGGAGGAGGAGGAGGAGGAGGAGGAAGAGGAGTGGAAGGAGGAGGGGGAGGAGGATTTGAGGGAGCCTTGGGGACGATTGGAGAGAATAGGGGTGGGATTGGGGTGCTCCGAGGTGAAGGACGTTGGGGGAAGGGTTAGTGTAAGGGTTCAGTGAGTACTCCGAGTAAGGGAAAAGGAAGGGAAAAAATTAGTTTGAAGAGGAGAATGTGGAGAATGTTTAGGTTGGGAAGAGGATGATAATTCGAGCAATCCCATTCCTCAAAAAAAGATGCCAGACTATCTGGAAAGCATAATATGGTACAGAAAACTGGGTCTACTATAAATAAAATGTTTTGCTTATTCCAGTGTAATTCAAAACAAAGTTATGAATATTGAGAACATTTTTCTTCAATAATCTTTGACACATGCGGTATTATGATAAATGAAATTATGAACCTTTCGTTTGGCCGCCGTACAATCTACAATCTTGGGAATTAAATTGTTCGTTGTTTTTGGCCTACACAAAACTTCTGTACTATCACTCTAACCACTCAGCCACCGCCTCCCCATGAAGTGAATTAGGGAAAAGATTTAAATGAGGGTATTCCGAGGAATTAAGAGAAGAATGGAATAGTTGTGAGAATGTTAGTGTGATGGTTTAAGAAATGCTGGTCGTGAGGGAAGGAAGGGAAATGGATGCTGTTGAGAGGGGAATGTAGGGGAACGTGATGAGATGGGATGTAGATGAGAGAGGGGAGTTCTGAAGGAAGACAGAGTTGAGGAAAGGGTAGTGTGATGGGTTGAAGTAATATTAGTATTGAGGGAAGGAGGGGAAAATGATGCTATTGAGAGGGGAATGTGGAGGGCGCGCAAAAATGGGAAACAGATGAGAGATAAAGGGAAAGTTCCGAAGGGAGGGAAGGTTTGGGAAAAAAAAATTGTGTGAGTTTAAGAAATATTTGTCGTGGGGAGAAGGGGAAAAGGATGCTACTGAGAAGGGAATGTGAAGTATGCGCTAAAATGGAAAGCAGATGAGAGATGGGAGGGTTCCGAGGGGAGAGAAAATTTGGGAAAAGATAATTGTGAGAGTTAGAAATACTGGTAGTGGGTAGGGGAGGGAAAAGGGATGTTGTTGAGAATGGAATGTAAGGAAAGAATGTATTGAAATGAGAAACAGATAAGGTAGAGTAACACAAAGGAAAGGAAAGTTAGGAGAGTTTAGCGTAAGGGGAAGGGGGAAGGAAAGCGTATTGTGAAGAGTAGAATAGAGATGACATGTTCAGATAGGATGCTGTAGCAGAGATGTGAGATGGGTTCGAGTGGCTAAAGTCTAAGCGAGGGTGTGTGTGAGGAACAATTGAGCGTGGGTCTGAATGTGAAGGAGCTAAGAAGAACAGAACTATAGCTGCTGGGGACAGGCTGGAGAGTTTGGGTAGCAGAAGGGAGAATGGAAGGGTGTCATAGGCTGTTGTTATTAGTTAGGGGAGTGCTGAGGGGGTATAGAGTCGGAAAAAAAGTGACTGGTGGGGAGAAAGTGGATCATTTGTGTGGAGGGATCATGTGTATGTTGACGGTGATTGTGGTTATGAGTCATGTGGAAGAAGGTGCGTTCTTGAGGGTGGTAGAGTGGGTCGTGTATTAAAGTTTGTCAGTAAGTGATTGTATGAATGGTGTGTTTGTGGTGATTAGGCAAATTTTTTTTACATGCTGCCTATAGCGCCCGTAGTAGGCTTTCTTGAGGGGCCTCTTGGGCGACCCCAGGCCGTTAGTGGCGCAGGCGAATTTATTTATAGTGGCTGCCGTGATGTATGACTCTTGTTTGGCCCATGCTGCCCCCCGGTGCTCCTCTTGACCGAAGCCGCTGAAGTTAAGGTTGATTGAAGATCTGGGCAACATGTGGGTAATGTTCCGTCACTTGGGGATGGGACTCGAACCTAGGTCCACGCCCGCACGCTGAACACTCGGCCACAGCCTCCTCTCTTGTCGAAATAATGGATGATTTTTTTGTGTGGGTTTGATGTTTTCTATCGTGCTTTTTCAGTTTTTCTATGTTTTATTTGTGTGTTGTATCATTTCCCCTTTCTCACCACGCAGTGCATGCATATATTAGTCTTATGCAAGTTTTTTGTTGTATTTGTGTATGTATCATTTTCCCTTCCCCATCACCTTGTGCATGCATATATTATTTTTGTTGCAAGTGTTTTTGATGTTATATTTTTGTGTTATATCATTTTCCCTTCCTAACACCTAGTACATGCTTACGTTACTTCTACGCGAGTTTTCAAGTCTTCTCTCTCCCTCCTCAGGCCCTCCGCGGTGACCCTCCCTCGCCCCCTCCGTCACGCCGCGCTCCCTTCACCGTGACTCCTCAGGTGAGTGACGCCCTGGCTACCTGTTGCTTGTAGCTACCTGTCCTTGATGATGCTGTGGTTCTGTGTGCACCTTTAATGTTATGGAGGTCGTTTTGCTTCGTTCTTTCCTTTTGTCAGTGTATCAGGTCTTGTTTTTCATGAAACTACAAAACGGGGTGAAAAAAGCGTGCAACAACAACAGAAAAAAATACAAAGCCCTGTTGACGTTAAGCTAGAAAGAGGAGGATGTCGTGAAAGAGAATGTCTTAGTTCCAGAGGCGCCTCAACATCCCTATTTAATGAGTTCAAGTCGTAGGGAGGAGGAGGTACAGTACGTAGGATATGACTCCCACGCTGACGATGTAGTTCTTGGATATTAATAACGCTTTGACAGTACGTAACGATCAATTCAAATTATAGTACAACAAGAAAACGGCGATATAAATCCTTCCCTCTTTAATACGTTCAATACCCAGGACACTTCCCTCACCCCGACGATATGTTTCTTGGAATTTGCGAACGCTTTCACGATACATAACGAACAGTACATTAATACGTTATG
The DNA here is from genome assembly GCF_024679095.1 of Eriocheir sinensis. Classification (NCBI taxonomy): domain Eukaryota; kingdom Metazoa; phylum Arthropoda; class Malacostraca; order Decapoda; family Varunidae; genus Eriocheir; species Eriocheir sinensis. The sequence continues at coordinate 7,076,285 of NC_066559.1, forward strand.
CAAGACAGGGACGATGTAATTCCTTCCCCTCTTTAATACATTCATCACCCAGGATAGTTTTCTCACGCTGACGATGTAGTTCTTATATTTTACGAATGCTTTGACAATACATAACGAACAATACACAAACTTAGTGCCGCAAAAAATGACGATATAATTCTTTCCCCTTTAGTACGTTTGTCATCGAGGAAAAGGTCATTACGTAGGCTGTTTTTCGCGGCCTGACGATGTACATATAATTTTGGATATCATGAGCATCCTGGCAACATACAACTAGCAATACACACTTCCACGCATCAACACCACCACCACCAACAACAAAGCAGGGAAAACGATGCGAGGCGGGGTGGGTATGGGGGGGGGGGGGGGCAGGAATTTTATACATCACTTCATTCCAGAGGTAAAACGCGGTATTTACTTTGATAATTACCACAAATTCAGAATAAAAGCTACGAGCATATTCATTGTGTGAGGCGCGAGGACACACGCAATTTAGTGTTGGCTTGCAATGAGGGCAGCGGAGTGTTGCTGCAATGCGCCAGAGTCCGGTGTTGGCGGTGCCCTTTGTGTTGCATTGTGCTGATGCAGCGTCTCTTTATGCTCGCCTCACTGGCTGGCTGGCTGGCTGGCTGGCTGGCTGGCTGACTGGTTCGTTGGCTGGGTGGTTGACTGGCTGGCTGGCTGACTGGTTCGTTGGCTGGCTGGTTGACTGGCTGACTGGCTGATTGGTTCGTTGGCTGGGTGGGTGACTGACTGGGCTGGTTGACTGGGTGGCTGGGTGACTAGTTGGATGGATAACTAACTGGCTGGATGAATGACTGGCTGGATGGCTGAGTGGCTAGGTGGCTGGGTGGCTGGCTGGTTAAGTGGCTGGCTGGTTGAGTGGCTGGCTGGTTGAGTGGCTGGCTGGTTGAGTGGCTGGCTGGTTGATTAACCGTCTGGCTGGCTGGCTGGCTGGCTGGCTGACTGGCTGGCTGGCTGGCTGGCTTTCTGGCTGGCTAACTGATGATTCATATTCTAAACTGTTCTAATTTTTTGTAGTGAAATTGTTTGCGAATTCATGTCAGTGTTTGCCGGGAAACATTAATGATTAACCTGTGCAGTGACGGCACGATTTCACCTCTAAACTGTCCTCATTTCTGACGAGTATTTGTTTGTCAAATCGTGTCAGGATCCGTCAGTAAAGCATTAATTAACTTTTAGAATTATGTGACAAGTGTTTCCCGGCGCGTGTGAGGCTCGTATGAAAGTCGAGGCGTATTGGTCTGTTGTTTGTTGAGGGATTTGATTCTTTTTATGCCTGCCACTTCATCCCTTCCTGGCAGCGATTTTAACCCGGTAGCAGCGACGGGCCAAATTTATGGCTTTACCGTGTACCAGTGACGGGCCAAATTTTTGCCATGATATAAACCCCCCAAAATAGATGATTCATAAACTGATCACAAATGCGTTGATATATATTATGAAATGGTTTACGTGAGTGATGATTTTCTCGCTTAGAGGGGCCTTTAAGAAACATGATCCCCGCAGCTACCGGGTTAATGGTGGATCTCATAATGTGAAGAACCAAGGAAATCGATGAAGGATGCACTCGTAGAAAATATTGCCGGTTATGATAGTTTTTCTTTTGTCATCGTCTTCCGTTTTCTTTATTGGAGTACTTACGTCGGTGAATCTCTCAGAGGAAAAGAAAGAAACTACTAAAGGCTGTAATCTTAGGAAAAAGCCAGAAAGAGCCAATCCTACTTCTTTTTGGTAACTGACTCTCCTTATCAGAGTTGAAACTTATGACGATGAAACTTTGAAAAAAATAGATAACTGAAGGATGCAATCTAATAAAACAATAAAAGGAGCCAATAGTACCTCTTTTTGGTGTCTATCTTGTTTTCCTTATAAAATTACTTCCGACAATAAATCTCCGAAAATAAAAGAACTCATGGATGTATTCTTAGAAAAAACAAAAAGTGCTTGTCATACTTCTTTTGGCACCTTGTTTCCTCTATGACAGCGGCACAGTGTAGGCTCCTTTCATCTATTCACTATCCCCGCGACCACAATGCCATAAGCCAACAGGATAGGGTACTGGCAGTGTCCCCCTTTCCAAAAATATGACCGACATTTTTAACCAGCGGCCCCCAGCACCAGACAGCAAAGGAGGGCAAGGTTACAGGGGCGATCAGGGTCACTATGGAGTATTTGTATTTCTCTAGCCTTTGGTCTCATTCCTTCACCGTAAAAAAGTTAAAAAAAGCGCTCACTTAGGTCGTAAAAAACATCGCACTCATTCCGTAAAAACATTCCCACTCGCTTATTCTTTTGGTGTAGGAGGTCAACCAATCCATGACCTCACGCAAAGGAGAGAGAGATGACGAAGTGACCTCGGGCAATGTGGGAGGGAGTGACCTAAAGGATGGATTCAGTGGGTCAATGCGCCTCCGACTAGACTGTGAAGGACGCGTTTTTGCGTGCGCGAGTGTGTGTGTGTGTGTGTGTGTGTGTGTGTGTGTGTGTGTGTGTGACGGATGGTGTTATCAACGAAGAGAGGGAAATTTATTAGCTCAGCACACACACACACACACACACACACACAGACACTCTTCATTTCAGCTTCCGGCAGAAGAGAGCAAAATCAGAATTGGGAAGCTAAAAAAAAAATATTACTGAAAAAGAAAAGTACCAAGACGGTTTATCGTGCCAATTCTTCATCTTATATTGGGGTAGTACGGGGAAGCTGGGTAAATAAAGATAGATAGATAGATAGAGAGAGAGATAAATAGATAGTTGGAGAAAGAGCAAAATTGTCAGCCATCCATCCATCCAACTATCCACCCGGTCCACCTAGCCAACCACCCATCCAACCTCCAACTCTCCCACCTATCCATCCCTCTACCTTGTAACCCACCCTTCCAAACCCCAACCCACCTACATACCCATCCACCCATCCACCCACCAACACGTACCCCTATCCACCCATCCACCCACTCCCCAAACCACCCAGCCTCACCCACCCTCCCGGCCCCAGAGTAGCAGTACGTGGGCGCGCATCCTGGCCGGGTTTCCGCTAAGCTTCGCGGAGGCTGCTCGGCGCGGCTCTCCGGGGCTCCGAGGACGCCGCACGTCAAGATTTATCGTCCGGGCTAAAGTGGAGATGACGGAGTAGGCCACAGCATCCTAAGCCTCCGCCGCAGCTTCCCTCTCTCTCTTCCTCCCTCCCGCCCTCTCTCTTCCTCCCTCCCACCCTCTCTCCTCCTCTCTCGCCTCATCGGTCGCTCGGTTGCCCTACTTTCCCGATTCTTTAGTTTGGTTTAGTTATCCCTTCTCTGGTATTGTTTTTTTCTTTGTTTCGTTGTTTTTTATATTCTGTTCATTGGTGTGTTTATTTACTTCACTAGGTTTTCGTTTTCCCCCTTTTTCTGTTTCCTTCTTCCCTCCTTCCCCGTTATTCTTTCTCTTCTTCTTCGTCTTCCTGTTTCCTTTGATGTTTTTTCATTGGTATTTTTGTTCACTTACTCATGTTTTTCTTTTTTTCCTACACTCTCGTTTCCTTCTCCCTTCCCTCCATCTTTTTTTCTCTTTCTCTCCTTCTTTCTTTTATAGTTTTCTTCTCTCTACTTTTCATTGCTTCGTTTTTTTCTTTATTCTCTTCTCTGTTCACATCTTCTCTAGCTTGCATTATCTTCCCTTCCTATCTTCCTTCCTTCTTTCGTTCTTCCCTTCCCTTCCCTTCCCCTCCCTTCCCTTCCCTTCCTTCCGTTCCATTCCCTTTCCTTCCCTTCTCTTCCCTTCCCTTCCCTTCCCTTCCCTTCCCTTCCCTTCCTTCCGTTCCATTCCCTTTCCTTCCCTTCCCTTCCCTTCCCTTCCCTTCCCTTCCCTTCCCTTCCCTTCCCTTCCTTCCGTTCCATTCCCTTTCCATCCCTTCCCTTCCCTTCCCTCCGTTCCATTCCCTTTCCTTCCCTTCCCATCCTTCCTTCGCGTTCAGCTCATCTCCATACCCATTCTCTTCCTATCTTCTTCCCTGGCCGTGGTACTTTCTCTTTACGTCTCCTTTACCGCCTCCTATCTTCTCTCTATCTCTCCTTTATCGCCTTTCTTCCTCGTCTTGGCTGATCTTTTTTATCCGTTTTCCTTTCTATTCCTCTTTCTCTCTTTTATTTGCTTACTAATTTTTCTTTTTCTCTTTTTCGTTTGCTTAATCATTTCTTTTTTTATGTATTTTGCTTTAGTTTTCATATTTATTATCTAATACTCTCCATTTTTTTATTTTCATACCTTATACCTCATTTCCCTTTGTCATATTCCTATTCATCCTCATCTTTATCGTCACTCTCCTCATTCTTCCCCCTTTATTATCATTCTACTCATTCCAATCGGCACTCCTTATCACTCTCTACTTTCCATCATCTGTTTTATTATTGAGATCCCATGTGTTCCCTTCTTTCTCTTTATTCCATTTTCTTTTCTATCTCACCATCCTGTACTGGAAATGGAGGGAAATAGTTTGGGGGGAGGAGAAGGAGGAGGAGGAGAAAGGGTAGGAGGAGGAGGAGGGGGAGGAGGAGGAGGAGCCTGACTGCCAATGTCCACTCTGTAATTTGTTCCACATAACACGAATCATTTGTTATTTACGTCATCTGTTGTTGATGTTGTTTTCGTTAGTTGTTGTTATCGTTACTGTTGTTGTTTTCGTTAGTTGTTGTTATCGTTACTGTTGTTGTTGTTGTTGTTGTTATTTGGTGGACACGTTTTGTTGGCTTTGAGAAAATTCATGGTCGACGTTTTTAGTGTGGTCGTTAAAGTTATTTATTTCGGCCATTTTCGTTTTTTTTTTATAAGTTAGGCAGACATTATGGTTATTGTGGGATATTTTTTTTTGCATAGTCAGCTGATGAGAGAGAGAGAGAGAGAGAGCGGATGTGGGCAGAATTACGTCATGTACATTTTAAGTTTATTATTTTTTTCTCTACCTCTCTTTCTATCGATGTAATAATTATCCATGTCATCCTGTTTCTTCAGTTTAGTTTTCCTCTTTCTATCAACAGGGGAGTCTTATTATGTTGGCTATTTTCATGTTTATCTTCCTCTCAATAATGATATACCTAATTTCTACTTACTTTCGCTCTCTTTAATGTAATTTTCCAAAAGTTTTTATTTTTTATTTTCTTCTGTTTCTGGGAGCAAGAAAACGAATGAGGAAAAAAGAAAAACAATCATGAGGGAGAAAAAAACAAAGAAAAGAATGAAAAAATGTCAGAAATGAGAAAAAAATTAAAAAAAGTGAGAAAGAAAGAAAGAAGGAAATGAATCAAACAAAAACAAACAAACAGGAAAGAAAAATAAATAAAACCAGAAACAAATGAGAAACAAAAACGAGAAAACAAAAAGGAAACGAGAAGGGAGTGAGAGAGGAAGAATAGGAGGGAAGGGAGGTCGAAGGGGAGGAAGGAAGGACAGGAGGAGAGGGAGGGAGGGAGGAAGAGAGGCTGAAGGCTGGTGGCTGGTGGCTGGCTGGTCGGTGGTCATCTGTCGAGGGCTTTCGCTGGACGCTGCTGTTGCCAGGATTAATATTCTCATCCATTGGAGCTCGGCCGCGGCGTGGAAACTGTCCTTGGCCGGTTTGGTGTTCTCCGTTTTCCTTTATTTCTCTTATTTTCCTGAATTTGACTTTCTTTTTGGCTTTTTTTTTTCGTTTTAGTTTCTCTTCATTCATTTTCTTTCTCTGTTCCGATTTATATTTTTTCTTTGTCTTATTTTCCTGGGTTCGATTTTCTTATTGGCTTTTCTTTTTTCTTTTTAGTTTATCTTCATGCATTTTCTTTCTCTATTCCTTTCCTTTCTTTTCATTGTTCTCTGTTTTCCTTTATTTCTCTTATTTTCCTGGATTTGAATTTTTTATTGGCTTTTTTTCTTCATGCATTTTCTTTCTCTATTCCTTTCCTTTTTTTTCATTGTTCTCTGTTTTCCTTTCTTTCTCTTATTTTCCTGGGTTTGATTTTCTTATTGGCTTTACTTTTTCGTTTTAGTTTCTCTTCATGCATTTTCTTTCTCTATTCCTTTCCTTTCTTTTCATTGTTCTCTGTTTTCCTTTCTTTCTCTTATTTTTCTGAGATTGATTTTCTTATTGACTTTTTTTTAGTTTCTTTTCATGCATTTTCTTTTTCTGTTCCTTTCTTTTCAGTTTTCCTCACTTCTCTTCCTTCTTTTTTTCCCTTTTTTCTTATTTACGTTTTTCTTTACTTTTCTTCTCTCCCTGATTTTTCTTTCCCTCTCTTTTCTTCTGTTTTTTTCTATATTTCCTTTTTAGACATTTTTTCCTTGCTTAGATTTTGCGCTCTTTTCCTTTTCTTCCCCCTCCTTCTTTTCATCTTTTTCTGTCTTCTCTTCTTACCTTCATCTTTTTCCTATCTTATCTCTTTATCTCCTTTTGTGACTTACTCGTGTCGCTTTTATTTTCCTTCTCTTCCTGTTTTTTCCATCATATTTTCTTTACCTCCTTCCTTCCTTTTTCTTGACTTGTCTTCCGTGTTTATTCATGATTCAGTTTTGGTTTGCAGGCAGGATATTTTTTGACTGTGTGTCCTCCTCCTCCTCCTTCCCCTTCTCCTCCTCCTCCTCCTCCTCCTCCTCCTCCTCCTCCTCCTTCTCCAGTTTAGCTTCCGTTATGTTGTGGCTTTGGGAACGAAAAAAAAACAACAGGAGAAAGAAAGGAAGGGGTGTATGAATTGTGTGTCTCGTTTGCCTCCTCCTACTCTTCCTCCCTCCTCCTCTTCCTCCTCCTCCTCCTCCTCCTCCTCCTCCTCCTCCTCCTCCTGGCTTCCTGTTGTTCTGTTGTGGCATTTTCAAGGAAGGAAAGGAAAAGAAAGGCAGACATGTGTGCTTCCTCCTCCTCCTCCTCCTCCTCCTCCTCCTCCTCCTCCTGATTTCCTCTTGTGGCTTTGAGAAGGAAGGAAGAACGAAAAAAAGGAGGAAAGGAAGTAAATAAATTAGGAAGGGACAGACAAGGAAGGGTTGGGGAGAAAGAAAGGGGACCCTGTGTGTGTGTGTGTGTGTGTGTGTGTGTGTGTGTGTGTGTGTGTGTGTGTGTGTGTGTGTGTGTGTGTGTGTGTGTGTTCGTGTATGTGTTGTTTGGTTTGAGTTTTGGAAGGGCGGAAGGAAGGAGGGAAGGGAGGAAGACGGAGTGGATTGTGTTCTGTGGTTTGTATGAGAGAGACAGATAGACGGAAGGAAGGAAGAAAGAGAGGAAGTGGCAGAGGGAGAAGGAGGGAGGGAGGAAGGGAGGGAGGGAGGGGAGAAATGTCTATTGTATATAACTGAATGGAGGAGGGGAAAGAGAGGGAGGGGGATGAGGAGGAGGGAAAGAAGGGGGAGTTATGTAAAAGAGAACGAGGAAAAGAGAGAGGAAAAGAGATATGACAGGAACATGATAAAGGGAGAGAAAGAGAGAGAAGGGAGAAAAGGAGGGAAAGGGAGAGGAAGAAATGATGGGAAAAGGAGGGGAAAAATGAAGGGAAAGGGAGGAGAGGATGAAAAAATAGAGGGAGGAAAGGAGAAAAAGGAAGAGGAAGAAATGGATGGAAAGGGAGAGAGAGAAAAATGAGGAAAAATTAATGGGAGGAAAGGAGAGAGGAGAGAAGAGACAGGGAAATGACGGAAAGAAGGAAAAGGAAGAGGGAGAAAAGCAGGGAAAAGAAGAGTTAGAAACGGAAGGGAAAGCGAGAGGGAGAAAAGGATGAAAAGAAAGAAAGGAGGAAACGAGGAAAAGGGAGATGAAGAAAAAAGAGGAAAAGGGAGGAGACAAAAGTGGGAAAAGGGGGAGAAAATAGAAGAAAATGGAGAGGGAGGAAAGGTGAGAAAGGGAGAGAAAGGAATAACAGGAGATATGTGTTATGTGGTAGAGAGAAAGAGGAAAGGGAGCAAGGGAGAATATGGAGGGGAGAGAGAGAGAGAATGAAGGAAGATTTATATGAGGAAGATATTGTGGGAGGAAAGGAGGGAGGACGGAGGGAGGAAAATATGTATTGCATGATAAAGAAGGAGAGGAGGAGGAGGAGGAGGGAGAGGAGGAAAAGAGGAAAAAATGAGGATGCTGCATAACAAATGAAAGGAAGGAAGGAAGGAAGGAAGGAAGGAGGGAAGGAGGAAATATGGAAGGAAAGGAGGGAATGAAGAGAGCAAAAAAAGGAAGAGAGGAAGTACGAAAGGAAAGGAAGAAGAAAGTAATGGAAAAAGGAATGATGAAACGAAGAAACGAAAGAAGAAAAGAAGGAGTGAATAGAATAAGGAAGGACTGAAGGAAAGAAGGATTGAAGGAAGGAAGGAAGAAAGGAAAAAGGGAAAGTAAACAAAAGAAAATAAGGGAGGAAGGAAATAAAAGATAAAGGAAAAAAGGATGGAGGAAAGAAGTGAAAGAGGGTTTGAAGAGAAAAAGAAAGATAAATAGAGAAAGGACAAAGAGAAGGGCGTGAAGGAGGAAAATGAGAGAGAACAGAAATGATGGAGGAAGAAAAGTGAGAGGGAGGAAGAAAAAAGGGAAAGAGAGAGAGATGGAGGCGAAGGTAATGTGTGAATAAGCCAGGAATGAGGCGGAGGAAAAAGCTAAATAGGAGGGAGGACAGAGTGGAGGAAAGTGGAGGAAAGAAGTAAGTAGAAGGGAGGAAAGAGGCTGCATGATGAAGAGAGGCACTGAGCTCTCCAATTTATTATGTGCTGATTTTTCCTCCTCCTCCTCTTCCTCCTCCTCCTCCTCCTCCTCCTCCTCCTCCTCCTCCTCCTCTTCCTCCTCCTCCTCCTCCTCCTCCTTTTCAGTATCGTAACGGAAGTGCACATCAAGTATAGTCTTATCTAGGAAGGAAATAGAGGAGGAAGGAAGGAAGGGAAGAAGGAAGGAAGAAACGAAAGGTGGAAGGAAAGAAAAGGGTAGAAATAAAGGGTGGGAGGAAAGAAAAGGGTGGAAATAAAGGGTGGAAGGAAAGAAAAGGGTGGAAATAAAGGGTGGGAGGAAAGAAAAGGGTGGATATAAAGGGTGGGAGGAAATAAAAGGGTGGAAATAAAGGGTGGAAGGAAAGAAAAGGGTGGAAATAAAGGGTGGAAGGAAAGAAAAGGGTGGAAATAAAGGGTGGAAATAAAGGGTGGGAGGAAAGAAGAAAAGAAGTAAGTTTTGAAGAGAGGATGTTTTATTATTTTTTTCGGTACCGCCCACAGCGCCAGTAGGGTCTCTCGACGGGTCTCGTTAGTGGCGCAGGCGAATTTTATTTATAGTGGCTGCCGTGATGAATGACCTTTTTTTGGCCCATGCTGCTCCCCGGTGCTTAAACGAAGTTGCTGGAGTTAGGGTTGAATGAAGATCTGGGCAGCATGTGGGTGATCTTCCTCCAATCGACAATGGGTGAAAATTGTCAGCTTGCATCGATGGGACTCGAACCTAGGACCTCGGTCTTACCACACCCGCACGCTAACCACTCGGGCACCGCTGAATGAAGAAAGAAGAATACGGGAGAGGAAAGAAGGAACATTATGGAAAAAAAACCCAGAAGCCTTCGTCAGTCAAAGATAGAAAAAGAGTGTAACTAAAGAAAAACTATTCAAGAACACAGATAAATAGGCGAATGGAACCATCGCACCAACGTAAGAAAAGAAGCTGGAAAATTAACTAAGAATGCACGATAAAGAAGGAGAAGTAGATACGTGTAATAAGAGTTACGTTATAGTAGACGGAAATGGAAGAGTGAGAACAGAAAAAAAAGAAGTTGAGAAAGAGAAAACAGACCCAGAGAAAGAAGAGAAAAAAGATGAGAGAGAAAGAGAGAAAAGAAAGAGAGAAAACAGACCCATGCGTGCCTTCAGACAGTACCTGAGACCCACCTTGACAAACACACCCTCAGAAGACCGCTGGAGGACACGGAAAGCGCCCAACACCTGTCCCACGCCACGCCCTTGCCCTGTTAGTCTTCCTTCTTTTCTTCCTGACTTCCTCCTTCCTTCCTCGCCGCCTTCCTTCATCCTGGTGGTGCTGTGTTTCAAACTTCGACTCCTCACGCGATGTTCATGGGTTGGAACCTCGACGGAGAACACCTGGTAGAGAAGTAACGATTTTTGTGTGTGTGTAAATAATGAAAAAAAACTGCATTTGACTATTTGGTAATGGTTCCTCTCGTCTGGACAACCCTGAAGTCTTAAAATCGAAAACAATTAAATATGTATAAATAAAATGTAGATAAAAAAGTAGGCAACATATCCACTTCATTCATTTGTTCACTGTTGTTTCCTTCAGCTTACGTTTTTCCTTTAATATGCGTTTTTTTCCTTCAAATTTTTAATAGTTTCCCGCAATTCACGACGTTTTCGCTCAATGAAGTTTTTCCCTCTCTACGTTTTTACAAACCTCAATAAACTTTTTCAGTCCCTCAACGTATTTTCTATGCCCATTACAGTAATTTATTTTCCAATCTCATACGAGGTCTAATCGAAAAATAAACAAAAAGGAAAAGCTGAGAGAGAGATTTATATGAGGAAGATAGAAGGAAGGAAGGAAGGGTGGCAGGGATGAATGTGAAGTAAGTATGGAAGGAAGGAAGGAAGGAGGGAAGGACGATGGTAATGAGATAAAAAGAAAGAGGAAAGGACTTTGTTGAGAGAGAGAGAGAGAGAGAGGGTGGGAGGGGGGCGGGGGGGGGATTGCAGGACTCAGAGCAATGGAGGCACAGCACCATTCACTCACCCTTTTGAGAACAAGAGTCGCGGAAACCACCTCCAACAACGGGCCACCTCACCTGTTTGGGTTCACCTGTACACCGCAACCCTTCCTGAACCTTCCCTCTGTCACTGCACCTCCATTACTCCCTCACATCATCTCTTTCTTTAACCTTCTTTTCTTACCTATCCTCACCTGAGCTGCCCTTCACCTTTTATTTGCTAACCTGCCTCCTGCCCTTTTCCCTCACTTCCTTACCTCTCCTTCATCCTCCTTTCTCTAATTTTCCTTCCTCGTCACATCTCCCTTTCTTCACCTTCTCTCTCCTAGCCCTTCCTTCACCTCCCTCACATTATCTTTTCTCTCCCTTTTCTCTCCTCTGCCTCCTGCCCTTTTCCCTCACTTCCTTACCTCTCTTTCACTCTCCTTTCTCTAATTTTCCTTCCTCGTCACATCTCCCTCCCCTGTCTCTTCTTCCTTTCTTCACCCTCTTTCTCCTAGCCCTTCCTTCACCTCCCTCACATTATCTTTTCTCTCCCTTACCTCCCTTTTTTTCCCTTGCTTTCTCTTACATCAGCGGTCTTGCACCCTCCTGCTCCTATTACTTCCACATATCTCATCTCCCTCTTACCTTCCCGTCTTGCCCACTATCTCATCTACTCCACCTTCCGTATTTGTCCCCTCTTACATTATAAACTCTACTCACGTTTTCTGTATTATTCCCCTCACTCGTCTCTTCCTCCGTTCACCTGTCTATTACTGATCTCAACTCTCCTTCCTCTCTACTATTTGCTCACGGGAAAAGGTCGTTACTTCTCTTTGCTCTTCCTCTCTTCCTCTCTTTCCTCACTGTCTCACTTCCTTCCGTTCGGTATCCCTTCTTCGTATTCTTTTCACTCTCCTTTCCTTTCCTCATTTTCTCTCTTTGCCTCTCTCATTCATACTTGTGTTCACCTATCTTTTACTGATCTCAACTTTCCTTCCTCTCTTCTTTTTCTAGGTTGTCTTACTTTCTTCCATTCGTTATCCCTTCTTCATATTCTTTTCACTCTCCTTTCCTTTCCTCGTTTTCTCTCTTTGCCTCTCTCATTCATACCTCTGTCAGCATCCCACTTCTCTTGCCCTCACATCTTAACCTTCGCTAGTAGACGAAAGTGGAGGAGTGAGAACAGAAAAAAAAGAAAATTAGTTTATAAAGATAATGAAAATGAGAAGATATAAGTATAAAAGAAAATCATAAATAACAACAATAACAAAGAGAAAAAAATAACAACAACAACAACAGCAAAAATAGCAACAACATCCTTACTTCACCTTCCTTCACCTGTTTCACCCTCACTTCATCATCTTCCCTCTACTCACCTTAGCATACATACCTGATCTTCTTCCCTCCTCTCAGCCTCACCTTTCCTCCTCATCTCCCTCAGCATCCTTTCTCAGCTCACCTCAGCTGATCTAACTTTCCCTCTTCAAACTCTTTATTTACCCGCCGCATCTTCACTACCTTATCTTACGCACACTTGATTAACTTTTATTCTTCCTTTCCTTTATTTTATTTATATCTTTAGTCTCGTCTTTTAAGTTTTATCTCTTTCGTTTACATTCGTCCTGTTGCTGCCCTCTCTATATTTTGCCGAACTAATTTTCTTTTATTTCCATTCTTTCTCCGTGACTCCCTCTTGTTCCCTTCTCTTTCTTCGCTTTCGTTTGCTTTTCCTCCTTTCTCTCGGGTATACATTTCGCCTTTCTATTTTTCATGGTATTTTCTTTTCTCTCCTGTAATTTTCCCTCGTCTTCAGTTTCCTTTCCTCGTTGTTTTTCTCGATATTCTCATTTTCTCTCTTTTACTTGCGCACTCTTTCACATTTCCTCGTATCTTCTTTCTTCCTCCTTTCGTCATCCACTTCCTCCTCCTCTCCCAAGTTCGTTTGATCACCTTGTGTTTCCCTTCCTCTTCATCACATTTCTGCTCTTCGTCTCCCCTTCCCTCTCTTTTATTTCCTTCCTTCCTTGCTTCTTTACTTCCTTTTGACGCACTTCCCCTTTCTCTCTCTCTCTCTCTCTCTCTCTCTCTCTCTCTCTCTCTCTCTCTCTCTCTCTCTCTCTCTCTCTCTCTCTCTCTCTCTCTCTCTCTCTCTCTCTCTCTCTCTCTCTCTCTCTCTCTCTCTCTCTCTCTCCTTCTCTCCATCTTCTCTCTCTCTCCTTCTCTCCACTCGCCTTAAGATCTTTTATAAACTCCCTTTTCCTCACTTTTATCTCCCTCTTTCTCCACTCTTTCACTCCCTACCTCCCTATCCTCCCTCTTGTCTCCCTCCCCCTCCTTTCCTCCTTTCCTCCGATACGTTGCTTCCCACGCATTCTTCCCTTCGTAGAAATCTTTCCTCATCTTCTTTTTACTCTCTCTCTCTCTCTCTCTCTCTCTCTCTCTCTCTCTCTCTCTCTCTCTCTCTCTCTCTCTCTCTCTCTCTCTCTCTCTCTCTCTCTCTCTCTCTCTCGAATCCTCTTTTTTTCCCTTCCTGTTTACTTTCTTCCTCTCAACTTTCTTTTCCAGTCTCCTTCTCTTTCTCCCTCATAAATCTTCCCTTCTCTTTCATTCTTAGCTTCTTCGTTCCTTAGAATTTCTCAGCTCCTTCATCACTCCCTTGTTACTCCTTTCCTCTTTCCTTCCTCTTGTCTCGTTTTTCCTTCATTTATTGGCATCTTCTCTTGCCTTCTTTGCTGCACCTACGTTCTTATTTCAATATATCTCCCATTTCCTCGTTTTTCCTCTTTTTCTCTTTTCTTTTCTTTCTTTATTTTTTCTTTCTAATTTTTTTGCCTTTTTTTCTCCTTTCCTTCTCTGATTTTCATCTTGGCTCACTTTAGCTCTCTTCATTTTCCTTTTTTTAGATCCTTCATCCAATTCTCCTTCTCTCCACCCTTCGTTTCTGCTCCTCTCTTCTCATTCTCTTTCTTCCGTTTACGTTATTTTTTCTTCCTTCTTCTCCTCTTCCTCCTTTCTTACCTTTGTTCATCCCTCCCTTAAAATACATTATTCTTTCTCGCCCTTTTATTTTTTTCGTCATATCTCACCTTTTCCACTTCCTTTTGTATGTATTTATTTCTAAGGTCTTTCATTTCTTTCTCCTCTCTTTATTTTCTCTTTACCCTTGATCGTTTCTTTCTCTCTTTCTTTCTTGTCGACTTTTTTCCGTTTTATTATCCCAGCGCCTGTCTCCTTTTTTATTTTCCTTTATTTTTCATTTCTCTGTTGTTTTTCCCTTCCAGTCTGTTCCTTTCTTCTGCCTCTTCTCCTACTCAGCCTCTTTTTATTCCCCCTTTCATCTCATTTCTCCTTATCTCCCCCCTTTCTTATTTTGCTCCATTCTCCCAAACGTTTATTTTTTTTTCACGTTCCTCCTCCCTTTTTCCCTCCTTCTTTCCTTCCTTCCTTCCTCAGACATTCTCTCTCCTGCTCTCTCTCTCCCTCTCAGCTTTTTCCTTCCTTTCCTCTCCATCTGCTTCCTACTATTAAGTCTTCTCCTACTCCACCTCCTTGCTCCCTTTTTTCTCTCTCCTCCTCGTCTCCTCTCTCCCTTCCTCCTCCCTCTCTCTGACATCTCTCCCCCGACACCTTCTGGAAAATATCTCTTCTTCCTTAATCTCAGACACCATTCTCTCTCTCTCTCTCTCTCTCTCTCTCTCTCTCTCTCTCTCTCTCTCTCTCTCTCTCTCTCTCTCTCTCTCTCTCTCTCTCTCTCTCTCTCTCTCTCTCTCTCTCTCTCTCTCTCTCTCTCTCTCTCTCTCTCTTTATCTTTTTCTTTCTCCCCCATTCCCTGCTGTCTTTTTTCTCCCTTCCATTCCTTCTCTACATTCTCTGTCACTACTTTCCAATTTCCTTTTATTTTCTTTGTGTTCTGGTTCCATTTTTTTCTCCCTCCCTTCCTCTCCTCTTCCCTCTCCTTTTCTCTTCCCTGGCTATTGTTTTTTTCTCTTCTACTACTACTACTACTACTACTACTACTACTACTACCACTACTACTACATTGTTATCATTTTTCTTTTTCTATCTTTTCAACGCATTCCGTCACTGTCTCTTTTTTCTTTCTCTTCTCCTTTCTTTTCCTTCCTTCTTTCTATTCTAATTTCCGATTGCTGCTGTTTCCTATTCCTCCTTTTTATCTTGTTTGTTCTCTGGTCTTTCCTGTTTTCTCTCCCTTTTATTCCCTCCCTTCTCTTTCTCCTTTCTCCAACATTTTTTTTCCTCCTCTGAAATTCTGCTCATCACTTCTCCATTTTTTTTGTCTCTCCTCTCATTGCCTTCCTGTTCTACCCCTTTTTCGTGTTTTCCCCTTTTTCTCTTTCTCTCTTTTCCTTCTCTCGTTTTCCTCCTCTTAATCCTCCACTACTGCCTATTACTTCCCTTCTCCTCTCTCCCTCCTTCCTCCCTGTCTGCCCTCTTCTCTTATTGCTTTCCCCTTCTTCTCTTCCCCTTTCTCCTCCTTTCCTACTTCTTCTGTTCTCCTCTCCCCCTCCTACCTCGTTTTAAACCTCGTGTATTTTCCCACTCTTTTTTTCTACTTCTGTGTTTTCTCGCCTTCCTTTGTTTCATATACACGCTCTTCCACTTCTCTTTCCTTCCCTCTTCAGTTCCTTCCTTAAATTTTTTCTCCTGTCTTCCTTTTTTCCCTTCGTATCTTTTCCTACTTTCGTCTTTCACAACTGCTTACTGTTTCCCTCCTCGCCCCCTTTTCTCCCTGTCTGCCTGTTTTAATATTGCTTTCCTCTTCTTCTCTTCCTCCCTTCCCCTTCTCTCCCTCTTCGTTTTAAACCGTGTCTATTCCTACTCTCTTTTTTTCCCTCCTGTGTTGTCCCCCCTTTTCCTTTTTTCCTATACAAGTACACGCTATTCCACTTCCCTTTCCACCCCTTTTCAGTGTCTTCCTACCTTTTTTTTCTCCCATTCCCATCTTGGTGTCTTCCCCTTCGTTTTTTTCCTCCATTCCTGTGTCCCTTTTTCCTTTTTTTCCCTTCCTGTACATGCACCATCACTCTCCTTCCTTTCCATATACTCCCATCTCTATTCATTCCCCTCTTCCCTTCCCTTCCCTTCCCTTCCCTTCCCTTTCCTCCCTTCCCTTCCCGTCTATCTCCATTCTCTTTCCCCCCTCTTGCCCAGTTCACTTTTTCCCCCTCTCTCTTCCCTTCCCTCCAATGACTCTCCTCCATTCCTTCTCTCATTCCTCTCACCTCCTCTCTCTCTTTTTTTCCTTTTCTTCCATTTTATCTCCATTTTCTTCTTCCCTTCTCTCTTGTTCAGCCGTATTTTCCCATTCCTTCCCTTCCCTTCCCTCCACTCTTTCTCTTTTTTACTTCTTTTTCATTTTATCTCAATTCTCTTCCTCCCTCCCTTCTTACCCAACTCACTTTTTCCTCTCCCTCCTCTGCCCTCTCATAAGTTTCCTCCATTCCTTCCCTTCCTCCCCTCCCTTCCTCTCTTTTTCTCTTTTTTCTTTCCCTTCCATTCTCTTTCCATTGTCTTCCTTTCCACCGCCCAACTCACCTCTTTCCCATCCTCTCCTTCTCTCCCATAACTTTTCTTCATTCCATCTTTCACTCCCCTTCGCTCTCTTTCTCTTTTTTGTTTCCCTTCCATTCTTATTCCATTTTCTTCCTCTCACCCTTCTCGTCTAACTCTACTCTCCCCTCCCCTTCCCTCCCATTACTTTCTTCCATCCCTTCCTCCCTTCACCACCCCCAGCGGTACTCCGAGCCTTAGCTGAGCCTTTCTGCCGCAAACAAGATTCCCGACTCCCCTGAAGACTCCCCGGGCCCCTTATGACCTTGTTTCAGCACTCTACACTGTCGGGGAAACACGGTACAGATTGTCGCGCTGAGGCTGGTTGTTTTTTGTTTGTTTATTGTTTATTGCCACATTACAGGTACATACATTGATCAGTTGTATAAAGGTATTATTAGGCATTAGTCTGCTGAGCAGAAGCTCCTTAGCAGACATGATATTTCTTAACACGAAACATATACTTCCATGACGGCAATTGATAATAAATTAAGACTATATTCTACAAACAATTTGAGACAAGACTTGTATCCTACAAACAAATTGAGGCATCTTAAAAGTAACACCCTCCCATTCATCAAATAAAATCTGCATTTGACATCATTGTATATTGATTGATTGATTTTGCAATTTATGGAAATGAGTTTTAAGTTTGCTCTTGAATAAATTTAGGTTAGTTATTGCGTTCCAACATTTCGGTCCGAAGCAATGTATTGAAAATTTGTACAATGTTGTTCTGTGTTGTGGACACACCAGATTGATACTATTCCCTCTAGTTCCCTGGCTGTGATAGACATGTTTAAACAATTGGCTCTTACTTTCATTTAAATCGTTATAAACAGCTAGAAGACAAAAGTACTGTGATAGGTAGTCAAATCTCAGTAATTTTAATTCATTGAACAATAACTGTGTTGAATCATATTTTCCTTTGTATGTAATGGTTCTTAAAATCTTTTTCTGCATTACAATAATTTCCTTTACAACTGTCGGCCATGTGCAACCCCATATTGACAAACAATATGAGGATAACATAGTGAGTAATACAGATTTTTCAATGCATCAACTGTTAGATTATATCGGATTTTGTACATTACTCCACAAATTTTTGACAATTTTAAACAGAGTGACTGTTTATGTTTTTTCCAGTTTAAATTTTTATCTATGAATATTCCTAAAGATTTTGTACATGAAACTCTCTTCAGTTCACATTCTTCCATATATACCGGCCCGATTCTATACTCTACAGATCGATTTGGAATAATATATAGTTTGTTTTAGCAACATTTACCTTTGCTTTGTTAGCAGATACCCATTTACTAATTTTCTCTAATTCACTATTCAAGGCAGTATGCAAGTGATTTATTGTCATCGTGTAAAAGATTTGTGTCATCAGCAAAGAATACATAATTGAATTTATCAGTGGCATTGGACATATCATTTATATATATCAAAAAACAATAATGGACCCAGTATTGACCCTTGAGGAACTCCCGTATCAATAAGTCTTAGTTGTGATGATTTCTTATTACAATATACGAACTGTTTCCTATTTGTTAGATAACTTCCAAATAATTTTAGTGGTAATCCTCTAACTCCAGTATTATAAAGTTTATCATTTATGCATGATTCAGTGTATCAAATGCTTTAGAGAGGTCTAGGAATATGCCTGCCACATATCGTTTTCTTTCCAGATTATTGTAAACTTTACTTGTAAATTCCATTATGGCTTTTTCAGTTGACTTATTATTGCGAAATCCGAACTGATTATCAGATAGTAAATTAAAATCTTCAAGGAACCTTCTCAATCCTTGAACAATAGCTTTTTCAAATACTTTACTAATGGATGGAAGAATAGATATAGGTCTATAATTAGTTTAATCTTCGAGATCTCCTGACTTAAATATTGGAATCACTTTAGCTAGTTTAAGTTTGTCGGGAAAATATTCTTGCTGAAAACAGAGATTGATAATGTGGGCCAGAGGTATATCTATGTATTGTGCTGTAATTTTAAGCAGTCTAGGTGGAATTTCATCATATCCTGGAGCAGCGTTTGTTTTTTAAGTTAGTTAGATACAGATTAATCTCTTCCCTAGTAACAGGGCACAAGTAAAGCGAGATGTTGGCAGGATTGTTGAAAAACTGACGGTGGGAATTTTGTAGTGCGTCTGTTTGCTGCTGTGAAGATTCTGTCTTCTTCAGAAAGTGATCATTAAAAACATTAGCTGTAAGGTCACGATTATTACTCAGTTTTATTTCATTGGAACGTTTGCTATTTCTTCCCAATAGATTATTTATTGTGCTCCAGATTGATTTACTGTTTCCTTGTTGTTTCTTGAACTTATCCTGAAAATATTTGTTTTTTGCAACACGCAACAAGGTTACTAGCTGGTTTCTGTAAGTTTTATATCTTGGTCCATATGACAGTGGCCATTCTGATGCAAGTTTTACGAGTCTGTTTCTCCTTAATACTATTTCTTAATGCTGTAGTAATGTAAGGGCTTCTCTGGTATTTATTCACAACTTTAGTATTTTTAACTGGAAAACAAGAATAACATTTATCTTTATAGAGCGGATAAAATTTTTCAAATGCATCGTTAGCATCATTAATATTTGAAATCTGAAACCAGTTTTCACTTGCTACTACTTCTGTAAATAAGCTTTTATTCCTTTCCGAAAGATTCCTCATTTCCACATATACATCAGGATTTTTTACTATATTCCCAAATTGTGAATAAACCACAAAATGATCAGATACATCAGCATAAATTATGTAATTATTTATGTTGTTTTCAAAATGAGAGGTCCAAATATGGTCTATCAGTGAAGCACAATTACTCTAGTAGGTTTTGTTGTCAATGGGAAACAACCACGTGAATACATTACATTCATAAAGTCACGCACTCCAGGCTCATTTGTTTTAAGTAGATCTAAGTTCCAATCCCCGAGAAAATAAATTTCATTGTATCTTTTTGCCACTGCAGAATCAAAAATTCTTTTCAATGCATTAAAAAAATCCTGCAAATTCCCCTTTGGTGGTCTATAAACAGATGCAAACAAATTAGTGTCCTTCTCTAATACTTCCACACACACACACTCTAAGAATTATTCCATTAAACAACTCTTTGAGAATGCTAGAAACGTATATTCACTTCCACACACACAAACTCTAAGAATTATTCCATTAAACTACTCTTTGAGAATGCTAGAAACGTATATACATACACCTCCTCCTTTCCTATCTCTCTTCGTTGCAAACATATTGTACCCACTCAACTTATACAGGTTTTCTATATTATTGTCAAGCCTGGTCTCTGAGAATCCCATAATATCGATATTATTTTCCTCAGGCAAACACTGATCAGTCAGTATTTGAAGATTACTGGCTAAGCTTCTTATATTCATACTTAATACAGAAAATACGTCAGTTTCATTCAGTTTTGTATTCATATCATCTAAGTATATATACTTTATATACTACATCCATACATATACTACATCCAGCATATACATTTTTCATTTGTGTGTAATAATACGGCGCAAATAAGCCAAGAAAGTTTGATAATGGGAGTAAAAGTTTGTGGAAGTCTAACGAAGGAGAATCGTGGACTGGAATTTGTCGATAGTTGTTGAGTTGGAAAAACGTAGGTGGCATTTCTTAGCAAGGGAGAGCTTGGAAGGCCGCCGATCATCGCTTCTTAAGAACACGAGATTGCGGGAAAGTCAGGTTCGTCGAAGTGCTGGTAGGATTTTTTTTCTTTGTCGCCAGTTCCACGAGGCATCGCAGCGGTTTCATAATATCCCAAACCAAATTACCAAAGTACGTAATTTCTTATAGTGTTTGGTGTTCATATGGAAGCCAGCAAATTTTAAGAACCTAGTCATGGGGTCTTTTTAATATCGAGTGGAAAATTTGACCTTTATAGATTGTAAGGGATTGTATTGTTTGGTTATGGCGCTTACATTGATTGTGTTGGACTGTGGAACTAACTCTTTTTTTTCGTTAGGGGGCACTCTTTAGGGGTTGTGGAATGGGGTTTAAGGCCGGATGTTCTTCCTGACGTTATGGTTCAGCACTGGGGTTCGAACCGTCTCGCCCCTGCTCATCATTTCCTTGGTTTGACGCTCTAACCCACTCAGCCAACGCACACTTTCTTTTTCTTCGCGGTAAAGAAGAATTCGTGTGTGTTAAGGTTCTGTGGCCTGAGTTCTTTATTTTTGTCATGTTTGGCTTACTTGTATATATATTTTTTGTCGTTATTGGGGCATCTAAAATTTTTGTTTGTGTTGGCTGGTGCATTTATGATTTTCTTTTGTCTTGATCGTTGCTTCTATAGGATTTTTGTGTTGATTGTATTTTTTGTCTTAGTTTGTGCATTTATATATATTCTGTCTTGATTATTGGTTCATCTATAATTTTCTTTCGTCTTGATCGTTGCAGATACATATTTTTTTTGTTGATTGTAATTTTGTCTTAGTTTCTGCATTTATATATTCTGTCTTGATTATTGGTGAATCTATACTTTTCTTTTGTCATGATTGGTGCAAATATTAGTCTTGAAAGTCGTATTTATATATTTTATTGTTCCTATTGCCACACCTATACATTCCTACCTCGCCCTCCCTCCGCCCCGACACGTGCCTCTACTTTTTTTCTGTATCGTGGCAGAACAAATGTGTTTCCTATTCTCTTACTTTACACAAACGCTGGCGGGGAAGGAAAACAAGGTGGAGATTGGCTCACTGGGGCTGGTGGTAGTGGTGGTGGTGGGGCTGGTGGTGATGGTGGTGGTGGTGGTTGTGGTGGTGGTTGTGGTTGTGGTGGTAGTGAGGAAACTTTGCTTACGAAGGAAAAGGAAGCTGATTTTGTTGCCAGAATTGGTGATACCCAGTGCCGGCCTCTCCTGTATGCTCACTACGCTCAATTCGTATGGCCTCTGATCACTGGGGGGGCCTTAGGATGTGTATATACGAGTAGAAAACAAGGAAATCTGGCATGTCGAAATGGTGCTTTTTATTACTCCCTCGCGAAAAAAAGACCATAGTATATATATTTCTAAGAGTAACAAAATTCAGTGGTATATACAGCCTTGTCTAGCGGGGTTTAAATTATCTGGTGGCAACACTGGCTCAGAGTGCTGCACCGGGCTTTTGGGGTCCCTTGGGGGGGGCGGGGGAGGCTCAAAAAGAGATCCAGCTTAGGCCCTCGGAAAGGCTAGAACCGGCACTGGTGATAATGATGTTGAGTGTGTGTGTGTGTGTGTGTGTGTGTGTGTGTGTGTGTGTTTGTGTGTACGAAATGAAGCAGTGTTGAGAAGAGTAAAATAAATGAAAAAGTGAAGGTAGTTGGTTATTTTTCCTTTTTTTCTGGGCTTGAGAACGAAGGAGGGAGAGAGGCAAGAAGGAGAGAGAAGGAAGGGAGAGAAGGGAGGGGGAAGAACAGAAAGAGGGAAACGGAGGTAATTGGAAGTGAAGGATTAGCGTGAGGGAAAGAAATGTGTTGCGTGTTGCTAAGTTTTGCGGTTGAGGGATAATGTGTGAGTGTGTGTGTGAGCGATAAATTAGCGTTTACGAGAGAAAAAACCGGATCATGAAGCGAAAGTTTTGGGGTCAGGTTTTTTTTTTCTGCAGCGGTAAAGAGATTGCATGAAGGAAAATGGGAAGTGCGAAGAATGAGAAATGCGTCGATGTTAATAAGGGTAAATGTGTGTGAAATGAATTAGGGTTAGATGAAGAAAAATGGGGCTGACGAGATACTGGAGGTGTATTAATTTTACTAAGGGTTGAAATATTTGGAACGAATTGGTGTTAGATCAAAGAAAATGGTACTGGAGTGATATGAGAATTGAGATGGCATGTGTGAATCGAAATAACAATGACAAGAGAGAGCAGTCCGGAAAAGGCACTTCATTATACTTAAAAGAGAGTGCTGATGCGAGAATCGTGTGGTAAATGGATCGGTGTTCACGTTAAGTAAAAATGGTAGTTGCTGAAGTTGATTATAGTCAAAATAGAAGGCTTTTGAGATAAATAAGAAAATAGAAAAGAAATATTGCCTTTGGAAATTAATACAGCAAATGAAAGATAAATACAGAGCTTTTAGATGAATATTGGAAAAGAAAATTGAATAGTTTTTTTGGAAGAGAGCAAAAAAAAAAAGTTTTATAGCGGATCAAAGCAAAATAAAAGGAATTAGAGTGTTTTTGAGATGGATAGATCAAGAGTAAAGACAAACGAAAGTTCTTGTGCTGCAGAAAAATAGGAAAGGTTAAAATCAAACCTTAAAAAAAAAACAAAGCATATCGGAATAAAGCAAAATAAAAAGGAAGCAGATGAACGAAGCGAAAGACAAACATATGGTTCTAGAGCGCCAAAAAACCAAGGAAAGGTAAATATCAGAACTTCCAAAAAACAAAGCAAAATCTCGCCCCCCAAAACAGAGAGAGCGAGCAATAATTCTCTGCGTACGGAAAACACGCTCGAGTGGCTCTGTATGGGGAGGAAAAACACGGGCCGAATAGGTTTGCGACGGGAACAAACACCAGGAAATTGCCCGCGGTGTTTGTTGTTCATGCAGAGTGTAGCGGAGCGTTGGGGGCGTGGAGGGAACTTTTTTGGGTGAGGAAAAACTTAAAGAAAAATCATGTTTGTTGTTAATTGTTTTGAGGGATTTGTTTGTGAGTGTTGAGCTTTATGTCACTTTTCTGTCTTGTGTTGAGGTGCATGTGTGTGTGTGTGGGGGGGGGGGGGGGGAGGGTAGATGTGTGTATGTGTGTGTGTGTGTGTGTGTGTGTCTCTCTCTCTCTCTCTCTCTCTCTCTCTCTCTCTCTCTCTCTCTCTCTCTCTCTCTCTCGCTGGTGAACTAATTACTTACGAACTACTAACAAACTCTTACGGACTGTTTACCAACTTACATTGCGCGTGTAGCCGCCGCCTGCCACGCCTGAGTTGTGTAATGTTTTTCCTTCCTTTCTATTTAAGTCAATTTGTGTTAACAATTTCAGAACTTTCTTTCCGGCGCCGTGTTCGAGTTCAGATTCTGTTTCCTCGGTTCGTTTCGGCTTCTAATTAGTAGACTTGGGAGGTTTATGCAAAATTGCCTGCTTCAGACTTCATGCTGCTTTGTTTTTGTTGTTGTTGTGTGTTCCAAGTTTGTTAGTTTGTTTTCATAATTAGCTGTTTCTTCATAATTCCAAATGCTCCTGTTTTTTTGTGTTTTTTTTTCACTTTGCAGTATTATGCCACTCACACGTGTCCCGACCCTCGCCTTTCAAACACGTCACGCTCATGAAAAATCCTTCACTTCATACCCGTTACACATAAAAATTTAAATTCCTTCAAAAATTCCCCACCTGTTTCACCTCATAAACTCTTTTGAAGAACCCAACACCTCGGTTTCACTGCTACTTATTCCACTCCTGAGATATTTAAGCTCACACATTGGTGGCCTAAAACCTTACATTTCCTGCACTGTCTACAAGTATGTTTACCTGCCCCACACCTGCCCATCAAAGCCTGAATCCCTTAACAAAACAAACTGGACGAGAATAGGGAAGCTTACTTTTGTGGCCACCGTCTCTCACATAAGCGCGTCATCATGTTTTTATTGAACTGGTAAGCCTTAAACAAACCAGAACTTGAAATAAGCCTTGAAAAATGGGTGTACACAAAAAAAATGACTGATCGAAGTATAATCTACAAGTATTTCTTTGATTGGAGTACCCGCTCGTCGCTGGCATGGAAACATTCAAGCTGCTCTTGCTGCAACGAAGTAACGGTCAACTCTATTTTTAAAAAGTTGATTAAATTTTATGTTAATTCTACGGGAAGTTTGTTCTCGTAACTGACAACTTTATTCGTGAAAAGTTGCTGTCAGTGTTTATGTTGAAGCGCCAGGCTTCAGTAGGCAGACCATTATTTGCAGTTATCGGGTTGATAAGGACCAAAACTATACTGTTTGATGTTACTGAAGGACTTTGATTTGTCTCTCCGTGCTTTGTCTGTTTTCCAGGGTATATATATTGATTAAACTGAGTCGCTGTTCGTACGGTTGTCTTCAGAAAAAGAGAAGGAGAAGGATTAGAGGAGAAATAAGAGAGGAGAGGGAAAGGGCTAGGCTGTTATATACCCAGCCTGCTCTGCCCTGGTCGTGGTGGTGGCGGCAGTGTGGGCTGTGGTGGTAGCAGCCGGCATGGTGGTGGTGGTGGTTGCGGTAGTGACAGCAGTGACATCAGTTTGTGTGGTGGTGGTGATGGTGGCGATACTTACTGTGGTGGAGACAGCTGGCGTGGTGTTGGTGTTGGTGATGGCCGTTGTGGCTCTGATGGTGGCGGTAGTGACTGTGGTGGTAATAGATGGCGTGCTGGTGGTGTGAGCGTAAGTGGTTGTGGTGACTACAGCTTGTGTGGTGGTGGTGGGGGTGGTAATGGCTGTGTTTATGGCGGGTAGTGGCTGTGGTGGGAACAGATGGCTTGATGTTGTTGTTGTTGGTGGTGGTGATAGTAGTGTTGTTGTTCTTGGTGGTGGTGGTAACAGATGGCGTGTTGTTGTTGGTGATGGTGGTAACATATAGCTTAATGGTGGTGGTGGTGATGGTAACAGATGGCGTGCTGGTTTTGTGTCGGTTCCCCTAGTGGCTGTGGTGGTGGTAACATATGATGTGCTGGTAACAGATAGCGTGGTAGTTTTGTGGTGGTGGCGGCGACGGCAGTGGCTGTGGTGGTGGTGGTGGCGGGAACAGTTGCCGCTGACGGGCCAACGCTTCGCCGTGACGAGATGCAGCGATTAGCCAGGCGGGCAGGCCATTGTTTCCTCGCTCTCTCTCCTCTCTCCTCCATCCCTTCCTTCCTCCCTCCTTTCTTCCTCTCTCACTCCTTCCCGTTCTTGTTGCATTTCTTCCTTTTTTTCATTTTTTCTTTCCTCCCTCTTTCCCTCCTCTTCTCTTCTTTTTTTTGTCTCTCTTCGTCACTTTCCCTTCCTTTTTCTCTTCCTTTTTCAACTTTTTCGTTCCTTTCGCTTTCTTTCCTTCCTCTTTCCCTCTTCTCTCCTTTTTTTTCTTCTCTCTTCGTCACTTTCCCTTCCTTTTTCTCTTCCTTTTTCAACTCTTTCGTTCCTTTCTCTTTCTTTCCTTCCTCTTTCCCTCCTCTTCTCTCCTTTTTATTCGTCTTTCATCGTCACTTTCCCTTCCTTTTTCACTTCCTTTTTACAGCCCTTTCGTTCCTTTCTCTTTCTTTCCTCCCTTTAATTTCTTACCTTCTTTCCTCCTCACTCTTTTTTCCTTTTCTTTTTCCCTCTCATTTCCATATCTTTTCCTCTCCTCCCTCCATCCTGTCTCCCCACTCAGTTTTCTTGCTGTTTTCCCTCTCACTATTGTTCTTTCCCTTCTCTTCTCTTCCCTTTCATCCCTCATTTTCTTCCTCTCCTTCTTTCCCTTCTTCCCTACGTTCTTCCCTCATTCTTGCCTAACGTGAGGGTTTATCCATGCACTTTATAGCCACCTCCTCCTCCTCCTCCTCCTCCTCCTCCTCCTCCTCCTCTTTCTCCTCCTCCTCTTTCTCCTCCTCCTCTTCCTCCTTTTCCTTCACCTTTTCCTGCTACTCTTATTTACGAAGACTGAAGGTCATTCTCCCTCCCCCTACTCTCTCTCTCTCTCTCTCTCTCTCTCTCTCTCTCTCTCTCTCTCTCTCTCTCTCTCTCTCTCTCTCTCTCTCTCTCTCTCTCTCTCTCTCTCTCTCTCTCTCATTTAACCATTACTCCAATTTTTCCTTTTTCCTTTACTTTTCTTCACTTTTCCCCTTACTTTCTTCTTTTCCTTTATTATTGTATCCTCCCTCTTACGCCCACCACCTCTCTCTTTTCCTTTCTCTCCGTTTTTCCCTCCATTATCTCTTCCCTTCTTCTTTCATCACTTTTTTTTCTTTCTCTATCCTTCTTTTGTCTATCCTTTTCTCTTCCATCCAACTCTCCCTCCCTCTCCCTTCCTCCATCACCCTTTTCTTTCTGACCCTCCTCTCTTCCCTCTATTTGATTTTCCCCTTCATCACTCCCTCCATCTTCCATCCCTCTATCCCTTCCTTTGTCTCGTCATCTCCTTTACTCCTTCCCTTCATCCCCTCTTTCCCTAATTTCTCCCCTCCCTCATTTATCTCTTCTCTCTTCCCCATCTCTTCGTCTCCCTCGCTCCTACCTTGCTTCCGTCCTTCCTTCATCCCCTCCTCAACTTCATCTTTCCTTCCGCCTTTTTCCTCCCTTCCCTCTTCTCCCTTGCCCCACCCCTGCCAACACCCTCACTTGCTCCCCCCTTCAAGCATGTTATAGCCCTGTTAGCACCTTGGTTTATGCTTCTTCCTCTCTCTTACTCAGCCTTTCATACTCTCTTCCATCCTTCCTCTTCTTCCTTTTCCTCACTTTTCCTTACTTCTTTCTTTTTTTTTATTTATTTTCTCTCTCTCTTTCCCTTCTTCGCAAATCACCTTCGTTTATGTTTTTCTATTACTCTATCCCACTCAACCTTCCTTACTTGCTTCCTCTCTCATTCTTCCACTTTTTTTCCCTTTTCCTTCCTTAATTTTTTTCATTTCCTTTATTCTTCCTTACCTCACATGTCATTCCTCCTTTTATCACCTCTTCCTCTTTTATATATATATATATATATATATATATATATATATATATATATATATATATATATATATATATATATATATATATATATATGTATATATGTATATATATATATAAATATATATATATATGTATATATGTATATATATATATATATATATATATATATATATATATATATATATATATATATATATATATATATATATATGTAGAACTGAGCAAAAGAGAGGAAGAGATAATAGAAGGAGGAATGACATGTGAGGTAAGGAAGAATAAAGGAAATGAAAGAAATTAAGGAAGGAAAAGGGAAAAAAGAGGAAGAATGAGAGAGGAAGCAAGAAAGGAAGGCTGAAGGAAGAAAAATCGATTGAGTTCAAGTGGAATGAAGATGAGTAATTAGTAGAAACAAAACGAAATAGACAGTGCGAGTGTGTAAACGAAAGATAAAGAATAAGAAAGAGTGAGAGAGAAGAATAAGGAAGGCAGAAAACTAAATTGGAAGGGTGCATGGGAAGGAGGGGAGAAAAGCAGAGAGAAAGCAAAGAACATTAAGGGAGAGAAGAGAAGAAAGAAAACAGAGAAGGAATAGAAGAATAGAATGAGGAAGACAGAAACAAATGTAAGGGATAAAGATGAAAAAGAGAGTAAAGAGGAAGCAGAGAAAGAATAGAACAGGAGATTGAGAAAATGGAAACAAATGGGGGGATAGAAATGAAAAAGAAAGCAAGGAGAACGCAGAAAAAAATAGAAGAGGAAATTGAGAAAAGGGAAACAAATGGAAGGGATTGGGAAGAAGAGAGACGAGAGAACACAGATGAAGGAGAGAATGAAAGAGGAATGCAAAGAAGAGAGAGAGGAAGAGAAAGATGAGAATGAGGAGGAGAAAAAAAGAGAAATAGACAAGGAAGAGAAAAAGAAGGAAGAAGAGGAGGGAGATAAAAGTCGAGGGGACCTATTATCATAGCCATTCAGCCTCTCACGCGCCACACACTTGCCTCCCAACAACCTCCTGCCCCACCTGTGCTCTCAGTCGCCGTGTCGCACCTGGGTAAAAGACGCGACCGAGAAAAAGCGGTGGAAGTGCCGTCTAGCTCTTTTGGATCATTCTTTCCGTTAGTCAGAAAAATGAAAGTAATTTTACCTATTTACTAAGAGTTTTGGGGCATTCGCTCATGGCCCCTCTCCTCTTCCAATCCATTTTCTTGTCAGTTGCTACGTTTTAATATCCTTTTGTAAACGATTGAATCCTTTATAATATTTAGAGAAGGAGAGTCAAGAAAGAGAGACTTAAGACTCGTGAGCTTTGACCTTTTCCCCGCCCTCACTTTTCGTTTTCTAATTCATATAAATTAGGTAAACAACAATATAACAAAGGATGATGGATAGCAATAAAGAAGAAGAAAACGAGGGAAGAAAGGAAAAAAGTAAGATAAGATAAGATAACTTTATTGTCACATTGAATACGAAATACAACATGAAATTTGTTTTTCAGCATTGAGCTCATCCATTCGCTAAAAATACATATTTTGCATTAAAGATACTAAAAACAGTACATTATTCACAATATCATACCAGTCATTACCTTTATACACTTTACTATAGTCTGTTCACGGAGCCTGTTCATCTAGCGCCTAGGCAGCGTTTGTTACGGGTCCTGTGATTGGCTGCACCCCGCCCTCACTCACATGCCATTCATGTCCGCCGTGACGCTACACACTTGTATTTTCTTCGTCATAGCTCGTCTCTTATTCACGACAGACCACTTTAGTTGGTACCGTTGGACTCAGCAGTAATTGCGCAACTCAGTTATATTTATCTGAATCGATAAAATAAAACATAAAGGAAATGTGATGAGTTGAAGTCACAAGACAGCTCCGAAATGTTTATAACACGGTTTACTTATCATAGCTTTTCTCAGCAGTCTTTGAACCAGGGTTGGAATAAATAATTTCATCTCATAGAGCACAGTCTCCTGAACGTGACATGAGCATAACACAGAACGGTTTCTAAGGATGTGTTCAGCGACGACGCATGACTGCCCGCTGCCTGGCCACCAGCTTGTCTGCTTGTCTTTTTTGTGCTTTTCTTATTCCAATCTATAACTAATCTATTCTTCGTTCCTTATATTTTCCAGGTATTTCTTTTTTTTAAATTGTATGCTTGTCTTTTTTGTGCTTTTCTTATTCCAATTTATAACTAACTAATCTATTCTTCGTTCCTTATATTTTCCAGGTATTTGTTTTCATTAACTTGTATGTTTGTCTTTTTTGTGCTTTTCTTATTCCAATTTATAACTAACTAATCTATTCTTCGTTTCTTATATTTTCCAGGTATTTATTTTTATTAACTTGTATGCTTGTCTTTTTTGTGCTTTTCTTATTCCAGTCTTTAACTAACTAATCTATTCTGCGTTCCTTATTTTTCTATTTCATTAACTTTTATGCTTGTCTTTTTGGTGCTGTTCTTATTCCAATCTATAACTAACTAATCTATTCTTCGTTCCTTATTTTCGAGGTATTTCTTTTATTAACTTTTATGCCTGTCTTTGTTAGTGCTTCTCTTATTCCAATCTATAACTAACTAATCTATTTTTCTTTCCTTATATTTTTCTTGTTATTTAATTTTATTAACCTCTATGCTCGTCATTTGGGTGCTTCTCTTATTCCAATCTATAACTAACTTATCTATTCTTACCTTATTTTTCCAGATATTTCTTTTTATTAATTCGTATGGTTTTCTTTTGGGTACTTTTCTTATTCCAATCAATAACTAACTAATCTATTCTTTCCTTATATATTCTAGTTATTTCTTTTCATTAACTTCTATGCTCGTCTTTTTGGGTTCTTTTCTTATTCCAATTTATAACTAACTAATCTATTTCTCGTTCCTTATATTTTCTAGCTATTTCTTTTTATTAACTACTATGCTTTTTTTTGTGCTTTTCTTATTCCAATTTATAACTGACTTATCTATTCTTCTTTCCATATTTTTGTATTTACTTCTTTTCATTTTAGTACTTTTCTTATTCCAATTTATAACTAACTAATCTATTTTTCTTTCCTTACATTTTCTAGTTATTTCTTTTAATTACCTTCTATGCCTGTCTTTTTGGTTCTTTTCTAATTCCAATCTATAACTAACTAATCTATTCTTCGTCCCACATTTTTCTTCTTATTTTTTTTATTAACTTCTATGCCTGTCTTTTTCGTACTTTTTTTTTATTCCAATTTATAACTAACTAATGTATTCCTCGTTCCTTATTTTTCCAGGTATTTCTTTTATTAACCTCTGTGCTCATCTTTTTAGTGCTTTCCTTATTCCTATTTACAACTAAGTAATCTATTCTTCGTTCCTTATTTTTTCTAGTCATTTCTTTTTATTAACATCTATGCTCGTTTTTTTGGTGCTTTTCTTATTGCAATCTATAACTAACTAATCTATTCTTCTTTCCTTATATTTTCCAGGTATTTCTTTTTATTAACTTGTCTGCTTGTCTTTTTTGTGCTTTTCTTATTCCAATCTATAACTAACTAATCTATTCTTCGTTCCTTATATTTTCCAGGTATTTCTTTTTTTAACTTGTATGCTTGTCTTTTTTGTGCTTCTCTTATTCCAATTTATAACTATATTAACTATTCTTCGTTTCTTATATTTTCCAGGTATTTCTTTTTATTAACTTGCATACTTGTCTTTTTTGTGCTTCTCTTATTCCAGTCTTTAACTAACTAATCTATTCTGCGTCCCTTATTTTTCTATTTCATTAACTTTTATGCTTGTCTTTTTTTTTGCTTTTCTTATTCCAATTTATAACTAACTTAACTATTCTTCGTTTCTTATATTTTCCAGGTATTTCTTTTTATTAACTTGCATGCTTGTCTTTTTGTGCTTTTCTTATTCCAATCTATAACTAACTAATCTATTCTTCGTTCCTTATATTTTCCAGGTATTTCTTTTTTTAAATTGTATGCTTGTCTTTTTTTGTGCTTTTCTTATTCCAATTTATAACTAACTAATCTATTCTTTGTTCCTTATATTTTCCAGGTATTTGTTTTCATTAACTTGTAAGTTTGTCTTTTTTGTGCTTTTCTTATTCCAATTTATATCTAACTAATCTATTCTTCGTTTCTTATATTTTCCAGGTATTTATTTTTATTAACTTGTATGCTTGTCTTTTTTGTGCTTTTCTTATTCCAGTCTTTAACTAATCTATTCTGCTTTCCTTATTTTTCTATTTCATTAAATTTTATGCTTGTATTTTTTGTGCTGTACTTATTCCAATCTATAACTAACTAATCTATTCTTCGTTCCTTATTTTTGAGGTATTTCTTTTATTAACTTTTATGCCTGTCTTTGTTAGTGCTTCTCTTATTCCAATCTATAACTAACTAATCTATTTTTCTTTCCTTATATTTTTCTTGTTATTTCTTTTTATTAACTTCTATGCTCGTCATTTGGGTGCTTCTCTTATTCCAATCTATAACTAACTTATCTATTCTTACCTTATTTTTCCAGATATTTCTTTTTATTAATTCGTATGGTTTTCTTTTGGGTACTTTTCTTATTCCAATCAATAACTAACTAATCTATTCTTTCCTTATATATTCTAGTTATTTCTTTTCATTAACTTCTATGCTCGTCTTTTTGGGTCCTTTTCTTATTCCAATTTATAACTAACTAATCTATTTCTCGTTCCTTATATTTTCTAGTTATTTCTTTATATTAACTTCTATGCTTTTTTGTGCTTTTCTTATTCCAATTTATAACTGACTTATCAATTCTTCTTTCCATATTTTTGTATTTACTTCTTTTCATTTTAGTACTTTTCTTATTCCAATTTATAACTAACTAATCTATTTTTCTTTCCTTACATTTTCTAGTTATATCTTTTAATTACCTTCTATGCCTGTCTTTTTGGTTGTTTTCTAATTCCAATCTATAACTAAATAATCCATTCTTCGTCCCACATTTTTCTTCTTAATTTTTTATTAACTTCTATGCCTGTCTTTTTGGTACTTTTCTTATTCCAATTTATAACTTACTAATGTATTCCTCGTTCCTTATTTTTCCAGGTATTTCTTTTATTAACCTCTGTGCTCGTCTTTTTAGTGCTTTCCTTATTCCTATTTACAACTAAGTAATCTATTTTTCGTTCCTTATTTTTTCTAGTCATTTCTTTTTATTAACATCTATGCCCGTCTTTTTTGTGCTTTTCTTATTCCAATCTATAACTAACTAATCTATTCTTCGTTCCTTATATTTTCCAGGTATTTCTTTTTTTAACTTGTATGCTTGTATTTTTTTGTGCTTTTCTCATTCCAATTTATAACTAACTAATCTATTCTTCTTTCCTTATATTTTCCAGGTATTTGTTTTCATTAACTTGTATGTTTGTCTTTTTTTTGCTTTTCTTATTCCAATTTATAACTGACTAATCTATTCTTCGTTTCTTATATTTTCCAGGTATTTCTTTTTTTAACTTGCATGCTTGTCTTTTTTGTGCTTCTCTTATTCCAGTCTTTAACTAACTAATCTATTCTGCGTCCCTTATTTTTCTATTTCATTAACTTTTATGCTTGTCTTTTTGGTGCTGTTCTTATTCCAATCTATAAATAACTAATCTATTCTTCTTTACTTATTTTCGAGGTATTTCTTTTATTAACTTCTATGCCTGTCTTTTTTAGTGCTTTTCTTATTCAGATCTATAACTAACTAATCTATTTTATATTCCTTATATTTTCCTCGATATTTCTTTTTATTAACTTCTATGCTTGTCTTTTTGGTACTTTTCTTATTCCAATCTATAACTAACTAAGGCATTCTTTCCTTATTTTTCCAGATATTTATTGTTATTAATTCGTATGCTCGTCTTTTGGGTACTTTTCTTATTCCAATCAATAACTAACTAATCTATTTTTTTGCTCCTTATATTTCTATTTATTTATTTTTATTAACTTGTATGCCTGTCTTTTTAGTGCTGTTCTTATTCCAATCTAAATTGGAATAAGAAAAGCATTTAAAAAGATAGGCATACAAGTTAGTAAAAATAAATACCTGGAAAATATAAGGAACGAAGAATAGATTAGTTAGTTATAGATTGGAATAAAAAAAGTACCCAAAAGACAAGCATATAAGTTAATAAAAAGAAATACCTGGAAAAATAAGGATCTAATAGTTAGTTGGGATAAGAAAAGAACCAAAAAAAACAAGCATACAAGTTAATAAAAAGAAATACCTCGAAAATAAGGAACGAAGAATAGATTAGTTACTTATAAATTTGAATAAGAAAAACAAAAAAGACAGCATACAAGTTAATAAAAAGAAATACCTGGAACATATAAGGAACGAAGAATAGATTAGTTGTTTATAAATTGGAATAAAAAAAATCACTAAGAAAGACAAGCATACTAGTTAGTGATAGGAAATAACTAGAAAAATAAGGAACGAAGGATAGATTAGTTAGATATAGATTGGAATACGAAAAGAACCAAAAAAGACAAACATAGAAGGTAATTAAAAGAAATAACTAGAAAATACAAGGAAAGAAAATAGATTAGTTAGTTATAGATTGGAATAAGGAAAGAACCAAAGCAGACAGGCATAGAAGTTGATATAAAAAATACCTAGAAAATAATGAACGAAGAATAGATTAGTTGCTTATAAATTGGAATAAGAAAAGCACTAAAAAAGACAAGCATAATAGTTAATGAAAATGAATAACTATAAAGATAAGGAACGAAGGATAGATTAGTTAGTTATAGATCGGAATAAGGAAAGTACTAAATAGACAAGCATAAAGTTAATGAACAGAAGTAAATAGAAAAATATAGAATGAAGAATAGATTAGTTAGTTATAAATTGGAATAAGAAAACCACCAAAAAAGACAAGCACACAAGTTAATAAAAATAAATATCTAGAAAATATAAGGAACGAGGAAGGAATAGATTCGTTAGACATAAATTGGAATCAGAAAAGAACCGAAAAAGACGAGCATAGAAGTTAATGAAAAATAATAACTTGAAAATGTAAGGAAAGAATATATTAGTTACTTATTGATTGGAATAAGAAAAGTACCCAAAAGACGAGCATACGAATTAATAAAAATAAATATCTGGAAAAATAAGGAGAGAATGCCTTAGTTAGTTATAGATTGGAATAAGAAAAACCACCAAACAGACAAGCATACAGCTTAATAAAAAGAAATAGCTAGAAAATATAAGGAACGAAGAATAGATTAGTTAGTTATAAATTGGAATAAGAAAAGTACCAAAAAGACAGGCATAGAAGTTAATGAAAAGAGATACCTGAAAAAATAAGGGAAGAATAGATTAGTTAGTTATAAATTGGAATAAGAAACGCACCAAAAAGACGAGCATAGAAACAAGAAAAAGAAATACCTGGAAAATATAAAGAACGAAGAATAGATTAGTTAGTTATAGATTGCAATAAGAACAGCACCAAAAAGACAAGCATAAAAGTTAATAAAAAAGAAATACCTCGAAAATAAGGAACGAAGAATAGATTAGTTACTTATAAATTTGAATAAGAAAAAGAAAAAAGACAGCATACAAGTTAATAAAAAGAAATACCTGGAACATATAAGGAACGAAGAATAGATTAGTTGCTAATAAATTGGAATAAGAAAATCACTAAAAAAGACAAGCATACAAGTTAGTGATAGGAAATAACTAGAAAAATAAGGAACGAAGGATAGATTAGTTACATATAGATTGGAATACGAAAAGAACCAGAAAAGACAAACATAGAAGGTAATGAAAAGAAATAACCAGAAAATATAAGGAAAGAAAATAGATTAGTTAGTTATAGATTGGAATAAGGAAAGAACCAAAGAAGACAGGCATAGAAGTTAATAAAAGAAATACCTCGAAAATAATGAACGAAGAATAGCTTAGTTAGTTATAAATTGGAATAAGAAAAGCACTAAAAAAGACGAGCATAATAGTTAATGAAAATGAATAACTATAAAAATAAGGAACGAAGGATAGATTAGTTAGTTATAGATTGGAATAAGGAAAGTACTAAATAGACAAGCATAAAGTTAATGAACAGAAGTAAATAGAAAAATATAGAATGAAGAGTAGATTAGTTAGTTATAAATTGGAATAAGAAAACCACCAAAAAAGACAAGCACACATGTTAATGAAAAGAAATATCTAAAAAATATAAGGAACGAGGAATAGATTCGTTAGTTATAAATTGGAATCAGAAAAGAACCGAAAAAGACGAGCATAGAAGTTAATGATAAATAATAACTTGAAAATGTAAGGAAAGAATAGATTAGTTACTTATTGATTGGAATAAGAAAAGAACCAAAAAGACGAGCATACGAATTAATAAAAATAAATATCTGGAAAAATAAGGAAAGAATAGATAAGTTAGTTATAGATTGGAATAAGAAAAAGCACCAAAAATGACAAGCATACAAGTTAATAAGAAAAAATAGCTAGAAAATATAAGGAACGCAGAATAGATAAGTTAGTTATAAATTGGAATAAGAAAAGTACCAAAAAGACAGGCATCGAAGTTAATGAAAAGAAATACCTGGAAAAATAAGGGAAGAATAGATTAGTTAGTTATAAATTGGAATAAGAAAAGCACCAAAAAGACGAGCATAGAAATAAGAAAAAGAAATACCTGGAAAAATAAGGAAAGAATAGATTATTTATTTATAAATTGCAATAAGAACAACACCAAAAAAGACAGGCATACAAGTTAATAAAAAGAAATGACTAGAAAATATAAGGAACGAAGAATAGATTAGTTTGTTATAAATTGGAATAAGAAAAGTACCAAAAAGACAGGCATATAAGTTAATGAAAAGAAATATCTGGAAAAATAATGGAAGAATAGATTAGTTAGTTATAAATTGGAATAAGAAAAGCACCAAAAAGACGAGCATTGAATAATAAAAAGAAATACCTGGAAAAATAAGGAAAGAATAGATTAGTTATTTATAGATTGCAATAAGAATAGCACCAAAAAGACAGGCATACAAGTTAATAAAAAAGAAATGACTAGAAAATATAAGGAACGTGGAATAGATTACTTAGTTATAAATTGGAATAAGAAAAGTACCAAAAAGACAGGCTTAGAAGTTAATGAAAAGAAATACCTGAAAAAATAAGGGAAGAATAGATTAGTTAGTTATAGATTGGAATAAGAAAAGTACCAAAAAAAGAGCATAGAAGTTAATAAAAAGAAATACCTGGAACATATAAGGAACGAAGAATAGATTAGTTGCTTATAAAATGGAATAAGAAAATCACTAAAAAAGACAAGCATACAAGTTAGTGATAGGAAATAACTAGAAAAATAAGGAACGAAGGATAGATTAGTTAGATATAGATTGGAATACGAAAAGAACCAAAAAAGACAAACATAGAAGGTAATGAAAAGAAATAACCAGAAAATATAAGGAAAGAAAATAGATTAGTTAGTTATAGATTGGAATAAGGAAAGAACCAAAGAAGACAGGCATAGAAGTTAATAAAAGAAATACCTCGAAAATAATGAACGAAGAATAGATTAGTTACTTATAAATTGGAATAAGAAAAGCACTAAAAAAGACAAGCATAATAGTTAATGAAAATGAATAACTATAAAAATAAGGAACGAAGGATAGATTAGTTAGTTATAGATTGGAATAAGGAAAGTACTAAATAGACAAGCATAAAGTTAATGAACAGAAGTAAATAGAAAAATATAGAATGAAGAATAGATTAGTTAGTTATAAATTGGAATAAGAAAACCACCAAAAAAGACAAGCACACAAGTTAATAAAAAGAAATATCTAGAAAATATAAGGAACGAGGAATAGATTCGTTAGTTATAAATTGGAATCAGAAAAGAACCGAAAAAGACGAGCATAGAAGTTAATGAAAAATAATAACTTGAAAATGTAAGGAAAGAATATATTAGTTACTTATTGATTGGAATAAGAAAAGAACCAAAAAGACGAGCATACTAATTAATAAAAATAAATATCTGGAAAAATAAGGAAAGAATAGATAAGTTAGTTATAGATTGGAATAAGAAAAAGCACCAAAAATGACAAGCATACAAGTTAATAAGAAAAAATAGCTAGAAAATATAAGGAACGCAGAATAGATAAGTTAGTTATAAATTGGAATAAGAAAAGTACCAAAAAGACAGGCATCGAAGTTAATGAAAAGAAATACCTGGAAAAATAAGGGAAGAATAGATTAGTTAGTTATAAATTGGAATAAGAAAAGCACCAAAAAGACGAGCATAGAAATAAGAAAAAGAAATACCTGGAAAAATAAGGAAAGAATAGATTATTTATTTATAAATTACAATAAGAACAACACCAAAAAAGACAGGCATACAAGTTAATGAAAAGAAATACCTGGAAAAATAAGGGAAGAATAGATTAGTTAGTTATAAATTGGAATAAGAAAAGCACCAAAAAGACGAGCATAGAAATAAGAAAAAGAAATACCTGGAAAAATAAGGAAAGAATAGATTATTTATTTATAAATTGCAATAAGAACAACACCAAAAAAGACAGGCATACAAGTTAATAAAAAGAAATGACTAGAAAATATAAGGAACGAAGAATAGATTATTTATTTATAAATTGGAATAAGAAAAGTACCAAAAAGACAGGCATAGAAGTTAATGAAAAGAAATATCTGGAAAAATAATGGAAGAATAGATTAGTTAGTTATAAATTGGAATAAGAAAAGCACCAAAAAGACGAGCATAAAAATAATAAAAAGAAATACCTGGAAAAATAAGGAAAGAATAGATTAGTTATTTATAGATTATAATAAGAACAGCACCAAAAAGACAGGCATACAAGTTAATAAAAAGAAATGACTAGAAAATATAAGGGACGTGGAATAGATTATTTATTTATAAATTGGAATAAGAAAAGTACCAAAAAAAGAGCATAGAAGTTAATAAAAAGAAATACTTGGAAAATATAAGGAACGAAGAATAGATTAGTTAGTTATAGATTGCAATAAGAACAGCACCAAAAAGACAAGCATAAAAGTTAATAAAAAGAAATACCTCGAAAATAAGGAACGAAGAATAGATTAGTTACTTATAAATTTGAATAAGAAAAACAAAAAAGACAGCATACAAGTTAATAAAAAGAAATACCTGGAACATATGAGGAACGAAGAATAGATTAGTTGCTTATAAATTGGAATAAGAAAATCACTAAAAAAGACAAGCATACAATTTAGTGATAGGAAATAACTAGAAAAATAAGGAACGAAGGATAGATTAGTTAGATATAGATTGGAATACGAAATGAACCAAAAAAGACAAACATAGAAGGTAATGAAAAGAAATAACCAGAAAATATAAGGAAAGAAAATAGATTAGTTAGTTATAGATTGGAATAAGGAAAGAACCAAAGAAGACAGGCATAGAAGTTAATAAAAGAAATACCTCGAAAATAATGAACGAAGAATAGATTAGTTACTTATAAATTGGAATAAGAAAAGCACTAAAAAAGACGAGCATAATAGTTAATGAAAATGAATAACTATAAAAATAAGGAACGAAGGATAGATTAGTTAGTTATAGATTGGAATAAGAACAGCACCAAAAAGACAGGCATACAAGTTAATAAAAAGAAATGACTAGAAAATATAAGGAACGGGGAATAGATTACTTAGTTATAAATTAGAATAAGAAAAGTACCAAAAAGACAGGCTTAGAAGTTAATGAAAAGAAATACCTGGAAAAATAAGGGAAGAATAGATAAGTTAGTTATAGATTGGAATAAGAAAAGTACCAAAAAAAGAGCATAGAAGTTAATAAAAAGAAATACTTGGAAAATATAAGGAACGAAGAATAGATTAGTTAGTTATAGATTGCAATAAAAACAGCACCAAAAAGACAAGCATAAAAGTTAATGAAAATAAATTACTAGAAAATATAAGGAACGAATAAAAGATTAGCAAGTTATAAATTGGAATAAGAAAAGCACTAAAAAGAGGAGCACAGAGGTTAATAAAAGAAATAACTAGAAAAATAAGGAACGAAAAATAGATTAGTTAGTTAAAGATTGGAATAAAGAAAATTACCAAAAACACGAGCATTGAAGTTAACGAAAGAAATACCTGGAAAAATAAGGAAAGAAAAATTGATTAGTTAGTTATAGATTGGAATAAGAATAGTAACAAAAAGACAAGCATAGAAGTTAATGAAAAGAAATACCTCGAAAAATAAGGAAATAATAGATTAGTTAGTTATACATTGGAATAAGAAAAGAACCAATTAAGACAATGAAAAGAAATAACTAAAGTTATAGATTGGAATAAGAAAAGTACCAAAAAAGACGGGCATAGAAGTTAATAAAACGAAATACCATGATAAAATAAGGAAAGAATAGATCACTTAGTTATTGATTGGAATAAGAAAAGTACCCAAAAGACGAGCATACGAATTATTAAAAAGAAATATCTGGAAAAATAAGGAAAGAATAGATTGGATTGGAATAAGAGAAGCACAAAAAAGACTAGCATAGAAGTTAATATAAAGATATAACTAGAAAATATAAGGAAAGAATAATAGATTAGTTAGTTATAGATTGAAATAAGAAAAGTACCAAAAAAGACGAGCATAGAAGTTAATAAAAAAAGATATAACTAGAAAAAAAAAGAAAGAAGAATAGATCAGTTAGTTATAATTTGAAATAAGAAAAGCACTAAAAAAGACTAGCATACAAGTTAATGAAAATAAATGACTAGAAAAATAAGGAACGAAGGATACATTAGTTAGTTATAGATTGGAATAAGAAAAGAACCAAAAAAGACAAGCATAGAAGTTAATGAAAAGGAATAACTAGAAAATATAAAGAAAAAAAAATAGATTAGTTAGTTATAAATTGGATTAGAAAAGTACCAAAAAAGACGGGCATAGAAGTTAATGAAAAGAAATAACTGGAAAATAAAGAACGAGAAATTGATTAGTTAGTTATAAATTGAAATAAGAAAAGAACCCAAAAAGACGAGCATAGAAGTTAATGAAAAGAAATACCTGGAAAATAAGCAAAGAATAGATTAGTTAGTTATAGATTGGAATAAGAACAGAACCAAAAATGAGAAGCATCAAGTTAATAAAAAGAAATAACTAGAAAAATATTAGGAAAGAAAAATAGAATAGTTACTTATAGATTGGAATAAGAAAAGTACCAAAAAAGACGAGCATGCAAGTTCATAAAATGAAATACCTGGAAAAATAATGAAAGAAGAATAGATTAGTTAGTTATAAATTAGAATAAGAAAAGCACTAAAAAAGACACACATAGAAGTTAATAAAAAGAAATAAGAAAAAAAATAAGGAACGCAGAATAGATTAGTTAGTTATAGATTGGAATAAGAAAAACACAAAAAAGACAAGCATACAAGTTAATAAAATGAAATACCTGGAAAATATAAGGAACGAAGAATAGATTAGTTAGTTATAGATTGCAATAAGAAAAGAACCAAAAATACGAGCATAGAAACAATAAAAAGAAATACCTGGAAAAATTATGAAAGACTAGATTAGTTATTTATAGATTGCAATAAGAACAGCACCAAAAAGACAGGCATACAAGTTAATAAAAAGAAACGACTAGAAAATATAGGGAACGAAGAATAGATTACTTAGTTATAAATTGGAATAAGAAAAGTACCAAAAAGACAGGCATAAAAGTTAATGAAAAGAAATACCTGGGAAAATAAGGGAAGAATAGATTAGTTAGTGATAGATTGGAATAAGAAAAGTACCAAAAAAAAAGAAATACTTGGAAAATATAAGGAACGAAGAATAGATTAGATAGTTATAGGTTGCAATAAGAACAGCACCAAAAAGACAAGCATACAAGATAATAAAAAGAAATGACTAGAAAATATAAGGAACGAAGAATAGCTTAGTTAGTTATAAATTGGAATAAGAAAAGCACTAAAATGACGAGCACAGAGGTTAATAAAAAAATAACTAGAAAAATAAGGAACGAAAAATAGATCAGTTAGTTAAAGATTGGAATAAAGAAAATTACCAAAAACACGAGCATTGAAGTTAACGAAAGAAATACCTGGAAAAATAAGGAAAGAAAAATTGATTAGTTAGTTATAGATTGGAATAAGAAAAGTAACAAAAAGACAAGCATAGAAGTTAATGAAAAGAAATACCTTGAAAAATAAGGAAAGAATAGATTAGTTAGTTATACATTGGAATAAGAAAAGAACCAATTAAGACAGGGATACAAGTCAATGAAAAGAAATAACTAGAAAAATAAGGAAAGAAAAATAGATTAGTTAGTTATAGATTGGAATAAGAAAAGTACCAAAAAAGACGGGCATAGAAGTTAATAAAACGAAATACCATGATAAAATAAGGAAAGAATAGATCAC
Organism: Eriocheir sinensis; assembly: GCF_024679095.1. Lineage (NCBI taxonomy): Eukaryota > Metazoa > Arthropoda > Malacostraca > Decapoda > Varunidae > Eriocheir > Eriocheir sinensis. The sequence goes on from NC_066559.1 coordinate 7,117,549, forward strand.
TTAGTTATTGATTGGAATAAGAAAAGTACCCAAAAGACGAGCATACGAATTATTAAAAAGAAATATCTGGAAAAATAAGGAAAGAATAGATTAGTTAGTTATTGATTGGAATAAGATAAGCACAAAAAAGACAAACATAGAAGTTAATAAAAAGATATAACTAGAAAAATATAAGGAAAGAAAAATAGATTAGTTAGTTATAGATTGAAATAAGAAAAGTACCAAAAAAGACGAACATAGAAGTTAATAAAAAAAGAAATAACTAGAAAAATAAGGAACGAAGGATACATTAGTTAGTTATAGATTGGAATAAGAAAAGAACCAAAAAAGACAAGCATAGAAGTTAATGAAAAGAAATAACTAGAAAATATAAAGAAAGAAAAATAGATTAGTTAGTTATAAATTGGATTAAAAAAGTACCAAAAAAGACAGGCATAGAAGTTAATGAAAATGAACGAGGAATTGATTAGTTAGTTATAAATTGGAATAAGAAAAGAACCCAAAAAGACGAGCATAGAAGTTAATGAAAAGAAATGCCTGGAAAATAAGCAAAGAATAGATTAGTTAGTTATAGATTGGAATAAGAACAGAACCAAAAATGAGAAGCATCAAGTTAATAAAAAGAAATAACTAGAAAAATATAAGGAAAGAAAAATAGAATAGTTACTTGTAGATTGGAATAAGAAAAGTACCAAAAAAGACGAGCATGCAAGTTCATAAAAAGAAATACCTGGAAAAATAAGGAAAGAAGAATAGATTAGTTAGTTATAAATTGGAATAAGAAAAGCACTAAAAAAGACAGGCATAGAAGCTAATAAAAAGAAATAAGTAGAAAAATAAGGAACGCAGAATAGATTAGTTATTTATAGATTGGAATAAGAAAAACACAAAAAAGACAAGCATACAAGTTAATAAAATGAAATACCTGGAAAATATAAGGAACGAAGAATAGATTAGTTAGTTATAGATTGCAATAAGAAAAGCACCAAAAAAACGAGGATAGATATTAATAAAAAGAAATGCCTAGAAAATATAAGGAACGAAGAATAGATTACTTTGTTGTAAATTGGAATAAGAAAAGCATTTCTTTCGCTGTATTCATCGTCAATAAACGAAAACCCTTATGCATTTTCCCAACTACAATAAAATAAATTACTGATGAGCGCCCGTAACACACACACACACACACACACACACACACACACACACATATATATATATATATATATATATATATATATATATATATATATATATATATATATATATATATATATATATATACCTTAACTTAATATCTCCATAGTAAGAGGGAGATGAAAGAGAACGGAGGTGAAGCGAGACGAAAAAAGAGAACGAGAATGAACGAAAAAAGGGAATGAAAGTGAAACTAGAAAAACAGTGAGCGAAAAGAAGGAACAAAAAGAAAGAATGAAAAGATCGAAATAAGAAACGAAAAGGAAGGAGGAAAATGAGATAGTATTAAGAGGGACACGAAAGAATGAACGGAATTGAAGAAAATCGATTGTAAAAAGAAATAAAAACAAAAACAAAAGAGAAGAAAGTCATGAGATGGTTGAATAAAAGGAAAAAAAAAGATGAATTCGTTGCGATTATTAACATATCCAAGAGATTTATTTTCGTTTCCCTTACTATTAATTTTCGTGTGACGCACCTCGCCGCCCTCCCGAAGTTGTGGTCGTAGGCAGAACACATGAATCACGGTCCAAGTTATCCGACAATGCGATGCGTCTGTGTCTTTATGTTACTAATTCCTCTTCATCATCTCCCTCTCTCCCTCTCTTTCTCTTCATTTCCAGTTTCTCCAGTCCAGCCTCCTCCACCAATATACCCATTCTTTTATTTTTTTAAGGATTTATTACGTATTCTGTTTGTCTTTCTCTTTTACTGAATACATCGAAGAACTTATTTTCATGCCATAAGACTTCTGATGTTGCCCTGTATTATTTTTTTTTAACAATTCGTCACTGTGTCAAAAAAATCCCTCAGTTTGTTTCCTTTAAATGCTGTTCTCTTTTATGCCCACATCTACAATAGCTTTCTAGTATCGACATTTTCTTTCTTCTTGCTTTACATCCTCTTTCCCACCACCATAATCTCGCCCCTACATCACACCCACCCACCGCTGACCTCTCCCAAATCCTAAGCCATTTCGTTGCACATTAACACCGCATTCACTGCCACCACCAACCTTTTCTCTTAATCTTGCATCCACTTTTCCATTTTTCCATATCTTCCTGCACCTCTACCACCATGACAGTCTTTCCCCAGTCCTAAACCTCCATTACGCCTCCACCACTAGAAACAAGTCATTCGCAACACCGCAAACCTCTCCTATTCTTCCTCATCCACCCTCCACCCGCCACCATCGTTCCACTTTATTTTTGCTTATCCACCTAATTCACACATCGTCCTCTACCACATTGCCACAGTCACCGTCACCAGCTTCAATGTACCACTAGAAATCGCTCTTCATCTTTCACAGTCCTTCCCTAATTTTGCCGCTGCATGATCTTTCGTCGCCACACTCTCAAATCATGTATCCACCATTGTCTCGTAGCAAATGTTAACACTACATTCACTGCCGCCGCAAACGTTTCTCCTATTATTCTTTCAACCGCGTTTATCCCCGCCACCACCGCCACTCTGCCATACCCGTTCCCTCTGATCCAGCATGCATTACACACACCCATCTCTCACTCCCACACCATTTCGTTGCACATTAAAACCACATTTACTTCCAACGCATGCCTATTACTCTAGCTACCGCCCACTCCTGACCCGTCACCATCGCCATTCTTTCATATCCTATCCTCCCATCCACCGTGCATCGCGTCCACCCATCGCCAACCTCTTCTAATCTCAAACCATTTTCACACCAGACTCGTAGGAAAATAACACCACATTCACTTCCACCCCATTCCACCTTTTTCTTAATCTTCCATCTACTCTCCATCCACCGTCATTCTTCTTTATCCTATTCTCTTTGATCCACACTATACCTCTCACCCACTTAACCATCCACAGCTCCACTCACCCTCCCTACACACACACTCTCTCTCTCTCCTCACACACTCACTCACCCAACATGTCGGGATATTGACGCGATCACGGAGCAGGAAATAATTACCCGAGATAATAGCTTTTATGACGGTGGTAATTGCCTTGTTTTGACAGGTGGAGAGGGTGAGGATGGGAATTTACGTTGCTTTTCACTCGCGCCTCCCCTTTCACTCCGCTTCTGGATGTGGCCCTAAATAAGCCCTCCATTACCTCTCATAGTAATGGTCTTCGGTAGCGCTGCGCAGTGTTGGATCCCTTTCACCTTCGACGCGGGGTGAGTGAGAGAGTTTATGGAATTGTAGCTTTCGTCGTGGTTCTTGGAAAGCCTCGAGTCACCCCAGTACGAAGTAGCAGTGTTTGTGGACTCGTTTTGGTGTGCTTTTTTTATCGTTAGGGAAACAGACCAAGAGTGGAGGAGAGTCAGGGAGAGAGTTTATGGATTCGTAGCTCTCTCTCTCTTGGTAGTTTCTGGAAAGTCTTGAATCACCCCAGTCCGAAGAAGTGGTGTTTGTGGACTCGTTTTGGTGTTGTTGTTTTTTTATAGTTAGGGAAACAGACCAAGAGTGGAGGAGAGTCAGGGAGAGAGTTTATGGCTTCGTTGCTCTTTCTCTCTTGGTAGTTTCTGGAAAGTCTTGAATCGTCCCAGTCCGAAGAAGTGGTGTTTGTGGACTCCGTTTTGGTGTGTTTTTATGGTTAAGGAAACTGATCAGGAGTGGAGGAGAGTCAGGGAGAGTTTATGGATTCGTAGCTCTCTCTCTCTCTCTTGGTAGTTTCTGGAAAGTCTTGAATTGTCCCAGTCCGAAGAAGTAGTGTTTGTGGACTCCGTTTTGGTGTGTTTTTATGGTTAAGGAAACTGATCAGGAGTGAAATGAGAATGAAAGAGCTGATTGAATGGACTCGTTTTAGCTTTTTGATTACGAAAACATATTAGGAGTGCAATAAGAATGAAAGAACTGACTGAATGGGTTTTTAATAATTAAGGAAACATACAAATAGTGAAATGATAATGGAAGAATGCCCCCCTCCCTCAAAATTCAGTACTTGTTATGAGTGTAAATTAAAGTGGGTGCCAAAAGACGATGAAAGTTAATTCCAATATATGCCTCCTTCCCTCCCTTCGCCCCACGTCTGAGGAAAACACTGGACGCTGGAGTGGAGTGAAAGACCGCTTAAGAAAACAACACGAGTCTGATTTGATTTTCCCCAATTAAACAAACAAAGCCCTCAACGATTGGAGCTGCGTGGACTACCCTCCGATTTGTTTTGTTTTAATTTTATCCATCTTAATGTTTTTTTTTTCTGATTTGAGTCTTGTTCATCTTAAAATTTCGGGTTCTCTTCTCTGTCTGTTTCTGTTTCTTTCTGATTTTTCTCATATTAAATCTTTTAAGAAAATAACCAGAGGGCGGGGAGTGAGTCTTTCCTGCTGTGAGTGTCTTCGATCCTCTTCAAAGTCCTGCGCTCCCTCCTTCTCAAAACGCGTCATATTTCCGCATCCCAGAGCTTCGGGGAAAACAAACCGACTTGGAGCCTGATGTCCGGGAGAAATTGGGTCCGCCACGTGGCTCTGTGACGACCTCCATCTCTTTTCGTATTCTCTAATGCGGAACCTTTTTGCAATTTTTATTTATTTTTTTACGCCCCACATACCGTACTTCCCATTGTCTTTATTTCCTGGTAGTCGGTGAAGGTTGGTGTTGAAAGGACTTAGTTTACTTGTACGGGGTATCCAGAAATTGTTTATTCGCGCGTCACATACGTCCCATTGTCTGTATTTCCCGGTAGTCGGTGAAGGTTGGTGTTGAAAGGACTTGGTTTATTTGTACGGGGTATCCAGAAATTGTTTATAAGCTTAACATCACACAGACCAATACTCTCAAAAAACATATTGGGGCTTTTACACTCACTCACATTTGGCTTTCGTAGAGGTTGTGTGTAATTCCATTGGTAAATTTATGAGCCTATTGATAGTTTGATAAGGCTTCTGCTGAATGAACGCGAATAACACTCCTAAGAACCGGACTAATCATCTTCCATTTGCTGGTTTTATGAACTGAGTGACACATTAGATAAGACTTTCGTAGTGGTTGTGTTGGTATTCCTAATGGTAGTTTTATGAGCTTAGTATTAGTTTGACAAGGCTTTTGCACCATGAACGGGCAAAACACTCATGGAACCCGACGAATCTCCTTTGTGGCCTTTGGAAATATTTGTTGTGAGAGCCGAGAACGTCCGGGAATGCAAATCAAAGCAGTGCCAGCCGTGTTCTAGAATGTCGGTAGCGGTTCGCGTTGACTTTTTTTAGGCCGCCACGCCCGCCACTCTGTTCCATTCCCGCGTTGGGGTATTTATATTTCTGCCACTCCAGTTTTACGTTTCAGAGTGATGCACAGTTTTTCCTCATCCATTTCTGCATACGTGTCGATGATAAATAATAGATTTTTACCTCTGTTATTTTTATGAAGGTATATATGGAACTGGTGTGTGCGTGGATATGTGGGTGTGAAGGGGTGTAGGTGGGTGTGGGTGTAGGTGTGGGGTGTGGTTGGGTGGGGGTGGGTGGTAGGGGGTATGGGTGTGGGTGTAGATAGGTAGATAACATAAGAACATAAGAACGTAGGGTGGGTGTTTCAGTTTGCCATATTATTTTTTGGGGGGAATTGGGGATCGGTGGATGGATGGATGGATGGGTGAGTGGTAGAGGGTGTAGGTGTGGGCATGGGTGTGGTTGTAGGTGGGTAGGTGAGCGGGTGTTTGGGTTAGCGACGTTGGGACAATATTTTGGGTTCAGCGACAGGCCTTAACACACCGCCCATTGTTCTCGGTCAAGGCTTCGTGCGTCCATTCACGTCCTCGCTAAATGCATCAAGTGAATGTGTCCAGAGAATGTTGTTGTTCACTGTCACGGGCTACATTAATGGCTTCTCCTTTGTCTTGTTTTTCTGTTTTTATTTTTATTTTTATTCTTCGCTCTCCTTATCCGCATTTGATTATTGGCATCATCATCGTTATTATTGTTCTTTTTCCTCTCCCCTTTTCTAATTGTTTGTATTTTTGTTATTTTTATTAGCAGTAGTAATAGTATTAGCACTGCTCATAAAGCTGTTGCTCAAACTATTATTGTTTTTGATGGTACTACTACTACTACTACTACTACTACTACTACTACTACTACTACGTCTACAACCACCAACAACAACAACTACTTCCACTACCTCCTCCTCCTCCCCCCACACACACTATTATTACCACTCCTGTTCTGAGGCCGCGCGGTTCGCCAGGTGCAAGAAAGGAAGGAAGGGGCCATGTGCATCACCTGAGCTACCTTGCGGCCGTGTGGAGGGATAGAGAGGGGGAGAAAAAGAGGGATCAGAACCTCTTTGGAAATCGCTTAAAAATAGATTAATACCAGTAAAGGCCGTGTGTTTTGCGGCGGTGGAGGAAAATACAAAAAAAAGAAGAGATGCCGTTGCTGTTTTATTATTAGGGAGGAAGACCAGGCTGGGAAAATCATCGTTAGTTATGGAAGTGGTTGTTCAGGTTTTTGAGGTGGGTTGTGGAGGAAAAAATTGAGAGGCGGAAAAGGAGGTAGAGGGAAGAAAGGAAGGGTAGACTGAGGTAGTGAGGGAGAGAGGAGAGAAAGGAGAAATATTAGTTGTTGCTTATTTAAGTAGTTTTTGAGGTGGGTTGTGGAGAGAAAATTTAACAGAAGGAAGAGGGAGAGGGAGGGAAGAAAGAAAGGAAGGGTAAACTGAGGTAGTGAGGGAGAGAGGAGACAAAGGAGGAAAATTTTTTATTAGTTAAGGAAGTAGTTGTTGAAGTAGTTTTTGAGATGGGTTGTGGAGGGAAAATTTGAGAGAAGGAAGAGGGAGGGGAAGGTAAGAAAGAAAGGAAGGGTAAACTGAGGTAGTGAGGGAGAGAGGAGACAAAAGAGGAAAAGATTTTGTTAGTTAAGGAAGTAGTTGTTGAAGTAGTTTTTGAGATGGGTTGTGGAGGGAAAATTTGAGAGAAGGAAGAGGGAGGGGAAGGTAAGAAAGGAAGGAGAAATTGAGGTGGTGATGGAGAGTAAATAGGTATATAAACAAATAAAGCGAATAACTGGATGATTTATCACGTATATTATAAGAAAAAGGAATTAATTAGGGAATGAAAATGCAGTTAAAGAGTACATGAAGAAATAAACAAGCAACATATAAAATAAATAAACGGGTATATAGTAAAAGTATAAATAGATGAAGAGCACATTTAGGAGCTGTGAGTAGCGGGCTTTTTTTTCACATTTGTTTCCTTTTTTTTATACCCTTGAACTCACTCCTCTGCTGTAAAAAAAAAAAAAAAAAAAAAAATCACTTGAAGAAAATACATAAACATACAAATTAAATCACACACAAACACATGCAAGAAGTGTCACCCCAGCCATTACACCCCGGGCAGCGTGATGGTGTGTGTGTGTGTGCCGCAATACACGCCCGCATACCGTCGTTAGCTGCAGCACTGAGGGTCATATTCTTAAACATTTCGGCGCTCTGCCACACATTTGACAAGGCTTTCGTGGGAGTTGCGAGCATTTACAGGGGTGGTTTTATGTTCCTGATGATAGTTTGATGATTTTTTTTTTGTGAGGTGGAAGTAAGAAAGTGCTCATTAGACCTCTGTTAATCTCCTCTTCGGCCACTGGAAATTGTTTATGTGAGAGGTAAAGGCGTCTGAGAGCACTGACCTAAGCACACACATACATTTGGCAAGGCTTTCGTGGGTGTTGTGGACATTTTTGGGGGTTGTTTTATGCTACTGATGTTAGTTTAACCCTTTTTGTGTACCATGAACCTAAAAAAACACTCATTAGAACCCGATCCCTCTCCTTTTTGGCCTTTGAAAATAGTTGATGTGAGAGGTAGAGGTGTCTGAGAAAACTAACCTTAATGTTCCCTCGAGTCGCCCCGCCCCGCCGCCGCCGACACAATATAGCGACACCGCGACACATGCAAGGGTCTGTGTGAGCGACAAACGACGAGCTGCGAGCCGCCGACACAATGAAAACACCTCGGTCCAGCTCGGGGCGAAATTTTGCCTCGATATTAAAGTAAGTCGGTGAATATATTATGTCTGGAAACGGGCTGCGACGTTGTCCTCTTCTTGAATCTCGCCAATGCAAGTCAGGAGCGATAAAAATAATGGAAAGATATGTGTGTGAGGGAAGGATGATCTAAGGAGGGAGGGATAATGGAGGATAGGAAGGTAGAGAAAGGGAGGAAGTACATGTATGAGAGAACAGTAGAAGAATAGCTGTCTGGTGATGCTTTGATGGGCAAGGAAATAGCCAAGAAGAGGAGTCCGAAGGCAGAAACGCGAGTAGCTGGAAAGAGTTAGGTTCATACCATCAAACATTTCAGTGCTCACACAACCACATTTGATTAGGTTTTCGTAGAGGTTGTGAGCCGCATCCTTTGGTTAAAAAAGAAAAAAGAAAAAAAAGAGGTTGTGAGTACTTCCATGGCTAGTTTGATGAGCCGGGTGATAGTTCGACAAGGCTTCTGCACCGTGAATGTGATAGACACTCAAGAGAACTCGACATATCTTCTTGGTAGCCTTTGGTAATATTTTTTTTGTGAGATCCAAACGCGTCTGAGAATATGGGATTTACAACAAGTTCTTAGCAATATGTAACATCTTGAAATCGGCGACGCTGTTCTCTTCTTCGGGAACTCACTAAAACAAGTCAAAGGTGTTATAACGAAGTGCTGAACGACCTGTAGAGTGTAAAATGGTGGAGCGTTCTTTTGGGGGTGAATTCTCAATAACGTTGCTGTCGCTGAGCTAGAAAGTTAAGTGTTGCAAATACGGTTTCTGCGTCCTATAATATAATCTGAGAATTATTGTAACTATGCAAGTCATTTTTACCACCAAGCAGATATATCAGCGTGAATTGCGGGGACCTTCCTTTTTAACTGTTTGTTGTTTTGACCAAAGTCTCACTCCACGCTACTTCTTTTTAGCTTTGAATATACATGTTGTGTTCTAGACTGTGTTCATTTTTCATGGTTATATCATCATGTTTCCTCTTCCGTCCCCCACGCACCGCTGCACTTGGATTTTTATTATGCTTTTGTTTGTTGTTATTTTGGTTTGTATTTGTTTCCTGCGGCAGTTGTGAATATCTGCTCGTAATAACTTGCCTCCAGTCGGCTGCCCGCGCCCCGCCGAGCAGCGCCGCAATATTTGTTTCTCCCTGTTCACTAGATTTTGTCGCACCAGATTTTAGTAGAATTTGCATTTGGTCAGCCGCTGGTCGCTGTGGTTGCGTTATTCACGTTGCTTAAACTTTCTCTGAGGATAAAGTTAGTGTGTTCCTCATTACCCGATAGCAGTGAGTATAATATTTCCGCAAAGTTCTGAGGCAGAATCACCGTACTGCAGACCCTTGATTAAGGTTTCATACTTAACGACTCGAAGGTTCAAAATATCTGGAACGACTCACTTACTACCAGATACTCTCAAGAAGGAAAAGTTGGTCCCCGCCTCAGTAGAGGGTGACACGTGGCTGAGCTATGTGACACACCATTACTCGTAGGATCGCGAATAAAAGTCAGTTTTCAAAAGTTTCCATGTGTCTTGCTTGGGATAAGGAACTATGTTGAGGGCTCACTTCTCGATGGGTTACATACAGTAGGGGGTTGAGTCGAGGCGTTAAGGTACAAATGAGTGGCGACTGTGGACCTCCCAAATGACAGACTATAGGAATGTAGGAGGGAGTAAGGGAGAGTCGAGGAGAATGGAGTACAAGGAAAGAAGAGAAGGGAAAAGAATAAAGGTTTGCAGAGGGAGGGAGACTATAGGAATGTAGGAGGAAGGGAGTAAGGGAGAGTCGAGGACTATGAAGTAGAAGGAAAGAAGAGAAGGGAAAAGAATAAAGGTCAGCAGAGGGGGAGGAAAGAAAAGAGGGAAGAGATGATGGAGATGATGTGAGGGGAAAGGAGAGCGAGGGAGTGTTGAGGAGAATGGAGCATCACGAAAGAAGAGAAGGAAAGATAACAAAGGTCAGCAGAGGAAGGGGAAAGAAAAGAGGAAGGAGATGGTGTGAGAGGAAAGGAGAGAAAGGGAGAACCGAGGAAAATGGAGTACATAAAATTCATTCCACCAAAAAAAAAAAAAGAAACAAATAGGCCTCAAATTCTGGAAGGCTTTGACCGAACCCCCCGCCTGGGATGCCTACTAGCAAGCGCAAGCAACAAAAAAAAAAAAAAAAAAAAAAAACTGAAAACATACTCAGGTCACATCTTTTCCCACTTTAGATGAAAAAAAAACGTAAGGGAAGGGAAAGTAAAGTGATGTTATGGACTGTTTATGTGAGAGAATGTTTTAAGGGAAAGCCTCCAGTGGTCCAGATGTGTGGTGGGCGTGGTCCGCATCCCAATGTTTGTGTGCTCTCTCTCTCTCTCTCTCTCTCTCTCTCTCTCATTCTTTCTTTTTTTTCGTTCTTTTCTTCAATCCTTCTTTCCTTCTTTCTTTCATTCTTTCTATCTTTTTTCATTCTTTCCTTCTTTCTTACCTTTTTTTCCTTTCTTTCTTTCTTTCTTTCTTTTCTCGCTCACTGCTACCCCTGTTACAAACACACACACACACACACACACACACACACACACACACACACACACACACACACTTATTTCCTTTGTTTGCCCAACGTAAAACTTGGCATTACTTCCTTACTCGAACTTCAAACAGCAATTTCTCCTTTTCTGTTTTCACTCAGAACTCTGTTGGTCACTTCCTGTCGCCCACGGGTCTGCCCTGTGTGGAGGGGGAAGAGAGAATGGAAGGGGAGGAGGAAGGAGAGGGAGAGGAAGGGGAGGGAGAAAAAGAGAGGGATTTGAAAGTAAAGGAGAGAGGGGGAGTAGAGTGGAATGGGGTACAATGAAAGAAAAGAAAAAAAAATAAGGAAGAGTTGGAGGGGGAAGGAAAGGAGGAAGGGGAGGATGTGAAATGAGAGAGGGAGAGAGGGAGAGTCGAGGAGAGTGGAGCACAGCTAAAGAAGAGCAGGGAAAAGGAGAAATGTCAGTAGGAGGAGGGGGAACAGGGTGATGGAGAGGATGTAAATGGAAGGGAAGAAGGGAGGGAGAGGTGAGGGCAAGGAACAAATACAATGAAGGAAAAGAAAGGAAGGAATTGTTCGGAGGAGGACTGATAAAGACAGGAGACACGAGACTGAGGATTGAAAGAGTGAGAAGAAAAGAAAAGAAGGAAAGGAGAGATGAAGGGAAAAGGTATAACGAGAAAGATGAAACGGGGGGAAAATGAATGACGTATGGAATAGATGGAGTTACGAGTTGAAAAGGAAGAGCGTAAAGGAAGCACTGTCAAGTAAAAAATAGGTAAAAAATAAAGGAGATAATAGCTATATGTAAGGGAAGGGGAGGTGAGGGAAAGAGAGTAATGGGATATAGTAAGGGCGGGGAAGGGAAATATGTAAGGGAGGGGAAGGGAAAAGGAATGAGGGGAAACATGCAAGGGAAAGGAAGGGGAGGGAAAGGGAGTGAGGGGAAAGGATAAAAGAAGTAACGAACTGTACAAAGGTGAATGAGATGTAAGAGAGAAAGAAAACGTAGAAGCAAAGTAGGAAAGGAAACAGAAATAATGAATGAAAAATGTAATAAAAAAGTAGATTGGACGATTATGAGGTCTAGCATATAAAAGGATAAAAAAATATACTCTGAAAAATGAAGAAAAAAAAGGAAGGGATAAAGGTTAGAGGTAAAAGAGAAGAGAGAAGGTGGAAAAAAAGGAGGAAAATAAAGCTGAAAGAACGGAATTAGGAGGAGAGCGGATAATTGGAGAGAAGGCAGGCGGATCAGGAAGAAGGACACAGGACATGGAAGACAAAGAAAAGGGAGAGGAGGAAAAAAAGGCAAAAAAAGGTAGGAAAAAGAGAACACTAAGAGGAAGAGTGCAAAGAGAAGAGAGAGAAAAAAAAGAATCCAAAAGGCGAGAAATGGGGTCAGAAGGAGGAGGAAAAAGAGAAAACGGAGGAGTGGACAAGACTTAGAAAACGTAAGGAAAAAGAGGACACGGAAGGGGAAAAAGAGGTCAGGAAGAGGAGGAAAAAGAACAATGAACAGAAGGCGAAGAGAGCAAGAAGAGGACTTAAAAGGTACAAAGATAATGAGTGCCAAAAAGACGTAAAATATTATAAGAGGAAACAGTTATGAAGGGAAAGATAACACCGAGAAGAGGAGGAAAGAGAAAACGAAAACGAAAGAGAAAGAACGAAGGAAGATCAAAGAAGGAGAGGTAGAACATGAAAAGTATGAATTTGAAATGAGGGCGAGTAAAAACAATACTAGAAAAAAACGAAAAATAAAGCAAAAATTTGTAAAAGTGCGAATGAAAGAAAGGATAAGCAAAGAGAAAGACTGAATGACAGAAAGAGGATTAAAACAAACAGTAAATAAGAAAGAGAGAAAACATGGAGATGAGAGGAGAGGGGTGACTGAAAAGAAGGGAACAAAAACAGAAAGAAAAACTAAATATAGAAGACAATAAAATATAGAGGAAAAGGAAGAAAACGAAGATATAGAAAACAGAGACAGAGAGAAAAAGGAGTAAAAAAAGAGCAGAAATAAAATTAAAAAGGAAGACAATGAAGAAAACAGAGAAAAAGGAAGAAAAGGCAGACAATAAGAACAGAAAGAGAAGCAAGAAAGGGAGTAAAAATTAGCAGACATATAATGAAAGAAAGGAAAGCAATAAAAAAGAGAAAGAGGAAGTAAAGGAGGAAAGAAATAGAAAAAAAAACACAAAGAGAAAAAGTCAGGAAGTGAGTAAAAAAGCATCAGAAATAAAAATGAAAGAAAGAAAGACACGAAAATAAAGAAAAATAAAAAGACGAAAGGGAAGTTAGAATAAAACACAGAGAGAAAGAGAGACCGGGAAGGGAGTAAAGAAAGAATAGTCCAGGAAGGAAAAAGGGTCGTGAGTTACCTGTGTGTGTGTGCAAGGTGCAGGTCACGTCAGTAATTAATAAGGGCCAGGTAATCATATTGACAGGTTAACGCCCCCTTTGTAGGCACTCCCTGTTTGTGTGTGTGTATAGGGAGGGGGTTGTGTAAGTGCCTCGATGTGTGTGTATGGGTAGGTGGATGTAGCTATATGTGTGGGAGTAGATTTACGTGGGTGAATGGGTGGGCATGTTGGGATGGGTGAGGTGGGGGTGGGGGTGGGGGTGTAGGCAAGAGAGGGTGTAAGAGAAAGTTTAATAAAAAGTATATGTGTGTTGTTCATAATCTAAATCTGATATGAAAATACTTGGAGTCGCTGGACGTAAGAACAGACAGAAAGTAAGGTGTAAATTCGTTAAGAGAGAGAGAGAGAGAGAGAGAGAGAGAGAGAGAGAGAGAGAGAGAGAGAGAGAGAGAGAACGTTTAAAGAAAAGTATGTGTTGCTTATAATCTACATTGATACATAAATACTTGAAAAAAAGACGCAGACTATAGGAACTGGCACACACAAAAAATAGAAAGAGAGAGTGAAAGTGAGAGAGGGTGATCCAGGGGAGTGGCCCAAAGAAAGCGCTAGTGAGGAAATAAAAACGTGTATGCTACTCGTCCTCCAGCTGATGTCGCCTTGTTTGCCGACGCTAGCCTCGCCGCCTCGTCCCGACACTGTGGAAAGGTCAAAGGCTCTTAAAGGCGTGGCAGCTTGCTTTCACGGGCGCAGCAGCATCTTGCAAAATTTCGTTTTTCCCCGTGTGTGTGTATGTGTGTGTGTGTGTGTGTGTGTGTGTTATTTTTGCCGTTGTTGCTTCTATTTTTTTGTTATGCTGTGTTTCTATATTATGTGTTGTTGTTGTTGTTGCTGTTGTTTAAAGTAAAGAAAGCAGTTCAAAGGCAAAATAAGTAATTGAGATAAAAAAAAATGAAAAAAAACGCTAATAACTGCTCCTTTAGAAGAGTGTATAAATGAGTGGCCAAAAGAGAGGTCAGTTTCGGTTGTTGTTGTCGTTATTGTTGTTGTTGTTGTTTTGTCGTCGTCTGTGTATGTGTTTTGGGTGCCTTTAATCTGAGGCACGCTGTAGTTTCTTGCACGACATCTACGATTTGAAAGAGCCCTCAAGCGAGGATGAGTATTGGCAAACATTGTCTGGCATCGACACATTATTAAGTCGTCAGTATTGCGCTCTTCATCAGACAGACATGCAAACAAGATGAGGTTTACCCGCAAAGCTTCACTTCAAACTCCCTTCGGCTGATTTCTTTTTTTCTTTTTCTTTTCGTATGTGTGCAGTTTCGCTAGTACACGTATAATCCTGTCATTAACCAGCTAGACAGTAAAGTTACGTCGTCAAAGCAGATGATACTTTTACAGCTCTCCTTAGTCTGTAATCTCTCCTCCTTACGACTTCGGGGTTTTCAAAAGGAGACACCTCTTAGGCGGACTTCGATTCTTCTCAATGGCTACTCTTCAAAACCCCTACACAGGAGATATTTATAACACTTTGTTTTATATTTTTTGTTTTGTTTCTGATGTAAAAAAAATATAGAGGTTTCAGATTGAGGCGGGATTGATTTATGGACAGGGAAGACAGAGAATGAATAAGTGGGTCTCTGGACGTATCGTATGTAGGTCAGCGAGGCTCGTCTTGTCTCCGAATACCCTTATGTAATTCTATGTCCTACTCAAAGAAGTTTTTATTGTTTTTGAAGACCCTTTTCTTTTTATAAATAATATTGTTTTGGAAAATAAGAAAACCCATATCTGAAAACCTTCACACTAAGTTTTAGCAATTACATTCACTTGAGCATTTATTTGTTTCGTGTTTATCAGTCCATAAGTTTAACGTTTTGTTTGTTTATACCCTGTCTGTCCTTCTTTCCTTCCTTCCCCATGCACCCTCTCCTCTCCTCTCCTTCCCTCCTTCTCTCCCCTATTTTCATCTTTGTTATCTCTCTCTCTCTCTCTCTCTCTCTCTCTCTCTCTCTCTCTCTCACACACACACACACACACACACACACACACACACCTTCAATCTTGCCTTTTTCACACTCCTCGATGAATGTTCTGCATGTAATTAGAGCAGCAAAAAAAGACATCATCTCTGCCTTTCTGAGTCTCGGTGGAGGAGAACTCGCTGATTAGTTATACGAAGTTAGTGAATTTTTCTTGCCGTACTGCTCATCTGAACTTGGACGCGGCGGAAAGCTAAAGAGAGGGATGGCATGAAAGGATAGAACAAACATGGAAAGAAATATTGGGAATAATGAAAGAAAGGAAAGCAAAAGCAAGGAAGAATCAAACAAGGACGGAAGAAAGAAGGGAAGGAAGGGAAGAAGGTATGAACAAAGAAAGAAAGGAAGGAAGGAAGGAAAGCAGGGATGAACATGGAAGGGAAGGAATGCAGCTTGGAAAAATAGATAACAATGACTAAAGGGAGGAAGGAAGGGAGGGACGTAGGGAGAACCTTGAAGGATACAAAGAAGGAAGGTAGGGCAATGGTTAAGTACAGTGCTGATGAGAGAAAAAGAGGGAAGAAACGAAGGAAATAGAGGATGAGGATGAAAGGGAAGAAAGGCAGTGTGGAATAAAAGGAGGCAATGGGAGAGGGGAGGAAGGAAGGGAGGTAGGGATGAATGTGAAGGAAGGAAGGAAGGAAGGAGGGAAGGACGATGGTAATGAGATAAAAAGAAAGAGGAAAGGGCTTTATTGAGAGAGAGAGAGAGAGAGAGAGAGGCATTTTTCTTAGATAAGTCTACGGATACATAATGCCAGATTTCACTTACTTGTTTTTTTGTTTTTTTACCATTCTCTCTCTCTCTCTCTCTCTTCTTGTCCTAGTTTCCCAAGATGACACAAAAGCCAGCATCCTGAATACCACCCCTCCCTCTCCTTTCCCTCCATCTCCTCCTCCTCCTCCTCCTCCTCCGCCTCCGCTTCGTAACGCAGCCTTCTAACGGGCCTTCTAATATTTCACATTATGCCGTCCTGGGGCAATATTGTATCCTCATCTGCTGCTGAAGATTAATGATGTTGGGATACTGTTTTATGGGCTGACGTAATGTGATTTATCTAGAGAGAGAGAGAGAGAGAGAGAGAGAGAGAGAGAGAGAGAGAGAGAGAGAGAGAGAGAGAGAGAGTGTGTACTTTTTTATATATTACTCAACGTAACAAAAGAAGGATTTATTTTGCTATTCTCAAGATAATTTTCTTATGGGTTGAAATATTGATAAAGAAGTGATTAATTTCTTCCTTCTTATGTCTCTACCTTCGATGTCTTTCTGAATTTTTATTTATTTTGTTCTTTATGTTTGCTCCTTCTTTTTTTTACTATATACTTCATGCATTTGTTTGCGTTATTTTTCTTTACATATTTATCGAATCTTTTTTTTCTTCGGTTATCCTTTCTCTTGATGATCACTCCTGTTTTCGCATCATTTCTTTGCTCATGTATTTCCTTATCTGTCCCTCTTGCTTATTCTTCTTCCACTGCTTTCTGTCTTCTCTGGATCGAGATACTGTTTATTTTCTTCAGGCCTTTCTTTTCCTCTTTCATTTTTCTTTTTTTCCTTTCTTTATCTCATTCCAGTGTTTCAGTATCATTATTTTCTTGCGTTCGGCTATTTCATTTTTGTTTCAAGTCTATTTATTTTCTTTCTCTTTTCGTATAATTCGCTTTAATGTTCCCAGTGTCTTAATTTAAAGTGTTTTTCTTTCTCCTACTGAGTTTCACTTTCCTCTCTTACAAACCATTTTCTTATTTCTTCTTGTCTTGCTCTTAAAAGCTCTCATACATTCGACATTTTATTTTCAAGTTTTGCAGTTTTTTTTCGTTTCCGTTATTCTTTTTATTTATCTTTTTCTTTGAGTGTCTTCCATATTTTTCTTTTTTTCTTTGTCCTCATTTCTTCATCTTCCTTCTGTGTATTAATAATTATTTTTATCAATTCTTTCTTTTCTTATTTCTTTGTTCCTCATCTTTCATTTTCATTTTCTCTATTTCCTCTTTCCTTCTCGTTCTCTCTCCTATTTCCTCCTTTTTCTTTCTATTGATCATATTTAGTTGTTCATCCATTTTCTTCTTTGCAAGTTGATTTTTTTTTGTCTTTTTTCCTTCATAATTTCTTTTCTTTATTTCTTCCTCTTCTCGCTTGGACATTTCTCCTTCCCTTTAAATTTCCTCTTCACTTTTTCCTTCGTTTTCTTCTCCTTCCTTCGTCCTCTCGTTTCCTCGTTTATAATTTCCTTTTATTTCATCATCTCTTATTGGTCTCATTTCCTCATTCTTCCCTCATCGTCAAGGTCATTTCTCCCTTTCCTTCTTCCCGTCTCTTCCTTCTTTTCCTTTTATTACCTCACCACTTTTCTGTTGCGCTCATTTCCTCAATGTTCCCTTATCCTCAAGTGCCTTTCTTCCTCCCCCTCTCCCTTCCTTCCTTCCTTCTTTTCTTCCTTTTTTTCATCCCGTGCCTTCCTGCCTGTTGTCCTTCCTTCCCTCCTTCCCTACCTTCTTTCCTCCCTCCTTCCTTCCCTCCTGCCATCCTCTCATTCCTCCGTTCCTTCCTTCCTTCCACTTGTTTCTTCCTGTCACGCTTTCCTGCCTTCCTTCATATCCCTTCCTTTCTTCCTCGTTCTTTCCTTCTTCCCGTCCCTGGCTTCCTCCCCTCGTTCTTGCTTTTCTTTCTGTCTTCCTTCCTTTTCCTCCTCCCGTTCCTGCCCTCCGCTATTCCTTCCTTCCTTCCTTTGTCCTTATTCTTTAATTTGATTCTCGTTTTCCCCGTCGACGCCTCTCCCTCACAAGGAAAACATCGGCCAACCCTCCCTCATTAACTGGGTGCTGTTGGCGGTGGCCCAAGAAGTACGTTAGCGCTGTCTCTCTCTCTCTCTCTCTCTCTCTCTCTCTCTCTCGCTCTCGCTCTCGCTTTCCTCTTCTGGCACCTCGCCGTATTTTTAAGCGAATCTAGTTTTGTGTCTTTTATTATTTTCTCTTATTGTTTCATATTATTTTTTTGTTCTTTTTTTTTCGATTTTTTCTTTTTTCTGTTTGTTTATTGCGCTGTTTCTCGTACTTGTTTTTTTTTTCCTGTTCTTTCTCTTTTTTATTTTTTACTTCTTGTTCTTGATATTGTTCGAGGTTTTTTCTCTTCCCTCTTTCTTCCCCCTCTTCGTTCTGATCTTCTTCTTCTTTTTCTTCTTCTTTTTTTTTTCTTCTTCTTCTTCTTTTTCTTCTTTTTTTTCTTCTTCTTCTTCTTCTTTTCCCTTCTCCCTTCTCCCTCCTCCTCCTCCTCCTCCTCACCCATCCCCTCATCATCATATTTCATGCCTCCTATTTAGTGTGCTCTCAACAGTGTCAACAAAAAGGGAGCGAGATGAGCGACATAAGCCTTAACTTGAGCGTGAATAATCGCGTGTTTAGCCTTTTTCATAACCTGAGTGGAGTAGATAGAATATTTAGCTTTAGTGGTGGTGGTGGTGGTAGTGGTGGTGGTAGTAGTCGTAGTAGTATCAACAGAGGCAGAGACAAAGGATAGGAGTAGAGGGTGTGAACTAGGGAGAAGAGGAAGAGGAAGAGGAAGAGGTTGAGGAAGAGGATAAGGAGGAGAGAAAGGAGTAGTAAGATGTGAGGAGGATAAGGAGGAGAGAGAGGAAAAGTAAGATGAGGAGAAGAAGGATGATTAGAAGAGGAAGAGAAAGAAGGGTAGGTTGAGGAAGAGGATAAGGAGGAGAGAAAAGACTAGTAAGATGAGAGGAGGATAAGGAGGAGAGAGAGGAAAAGTAAGATGAGGAGAAGGAAGATGATTAGAAGAGGAAGAGAAAGAAGGGTAGGTTGAGGAAGAGGATAAGAAGGAGAGAAAAGACTAGTAAGATGAGAGGAGGATAAGGAGGAGAGAGAGGAAAAGTAAGATGAGGAGGAGGAGGATGATTAGGAGAGAAAGGAGTAGTCAGATGATGAGGACGAGGATTAGGAGGAGAGCAAGGACTAATAGAATGATTGGGAAGAGTAAAACGCAGCGAGGAAGACAGTTATGTGTGAATGTAGAAAGTGTGCCTTGACATAACATAAAATGGGGGAGTTTCTTGTGTAGATAGTATGTGTGTTTGAGGAAGGAGATAGAATGAGCAGAAGGGACAGAGCAGAGTTATGTTAGGTTATAGTTATGTTGTAAGAACGGAAGGCAAGGCTGCTATTCAAAGTGGCATCAATATAAACTAGGAAAGAGTGAAGTGTAGGCGGATAAGTAAAAAGAGGAACACTAAAATAAAAAAGGATATGAAATGATCAGAGGAAAAAGGTTTAGTTTCGTTATATTCATTTACAATAGAATGGCGTAGGTTAGTGCAGGATTTGGAGTTGTGTAAGATAAAGGAGAATAGAAGAGGAGGGAATAATTGAGAGAAAATAGAACAGTAGATAATAAAGTACAGAGAAAGTAAAAGAGGGAAAAGAAA
Organism: Eriocheir sinensis; assembly: GCF_024679095.1. Lineage (NCBI taxonomy): Eukaryota > Metazoa > Arthropoda > Malacostraca > Decapoda > Varunidae > Eriocheir > Eriocheir sinensis. The sequence goes on from NC_066559.1 coordinate 7,137,070, forward strand.
GTAAACTAGCAGGAAGGATGAGTAACGATTGAATAAGACAGAATAAAGGCAGAAAAAGAGAAAGATTGATGGTAGGATGAAAAAAGTAGCAGCAAAGTGAAAAGAAAGAGGAGAAGGAGGAGAAAGAAGAGGAGGAGGAGGAGGAGGAGGAGGAGGAGGAGGAGGAGGAGGAGGAAGCCAGACTACATGGTGATTATGGGGAAGTTAGATTGGACATTCGAGTAGAAGGTGAGGTAGATAGACAAACAGATAGATATTTAGATAGATAGACAGATAGATAGCGACAGAATATCAGGAGAGTGTGAAGGAGAAAGAGGAAACCAGGAGGAGGAAGAGGAGGAGGAGGAGGACTAGCAGCAGCAGGAGGAGGAGGAGGAAGAGGAGGAGGAGGAGGAGGGAGAGAAGGACGGGATGCGTGTGATCAGGATTGGAATGTTTTGTCTCCTACTGACCCAGACACTTTTCTGATTTCCCGCCTGAAAAGAAAAGTCGGTAATTCGTGGAAATGCCGAGAGTGCGAGGCTTGTGAGTTTGTTTGAGAGGAAAACTCCACTTTCCTCCCCCTTCCTCACCTCTCTTCATCCTCCTCCTCCTCCTCCTCCACCCAGTTCTTTTCCTCCTTCCTTTCTTTTCATTTCTCTTTGCCTCCTTCGTCTCGCCTGGGCCGCCGCGCCTTGGCTCGCAAACAAAACAAAAGGAAGCTGTTTACTGATTTTATTTTCTCTCTTTCATTCGGAAACTCAGCTGGTGGTGGTGGTGGTGGAGAGAGAGAGAGAGAGAGAGAGAGAGAGAGAGAGAGAGAGAGAGAGAGAGAGAGCACTGAAGAAAATGTATCTAACCGAAAATAAAAATAAAGAAGGAAGTAATAAAACGAAGCATACAACATATAAAGCAAAATAAAGAGAAATTAAACAAAACGAAAGAGAGGAAAAAGTTAGACAGAGTGAGAAAAGGAGAAACAAGAAAAATGTAAAAAAAATGGTAAAATGCGAGTGTATATTTTCTTTTCATACTCCGGTCGTTCACGGAAAAGAAAAATAATAGGAAAAAGGAAATAAAACGAAAGGAAGAAGAGCTAAAACAAACAGAAATAAATGAAAAAAACAAAGAAGGAAAAGGAATAATGCGAGAGTATATTTTCTTTTCATACTTCGGGCTTTTATAAAAATGCAAAAAAAAAAAGAATATGGAAGAAGGAATCAAAACGAAAGAGAGAAGAGCTAAAACAATCAGAGAAAAGGAGCGAGAAAAAAAGAGAAGAAAAAAGGTAGGATTCGAGAATATACTTTCTTTTCCTCCCTTCGTGGCCAGACTCACCGTTGTTGTGAACTACTCTTCCAAGATACGTGAAACTTTCTGAGATCTCAACGCCCTCGCCACACGCATGAACAGACTGTACTGTTTCATCTAGCAAGCCTCCAAACACCTGTACCTTGGTCTTGGCCCAGGAGACCTGAAGTTCCAAGGGCTTTGCCTCCTCGTGCAGTGCCTCGAGAGCCATCACCAGAACCTCCAGCGACTCCGCCAGGATTACTGCATCATCGGCAAAAACAAGGCCAGTGACCCTGGTATTGCCAATGCATGCTCCGCAATGACTGTGGTCAACAACTCTGCTCAGTACCCAGCCCATACAAGTGTTGAAAAGCGATGGAGCAGGGACACAGCCCTGCCTCACTCCCGCATTCACGGGGAAGAAGCTGGACGAGCCCCCCCGGCACTTCACAGCACTCTCTGTCCCAGAATACAGGCCAGTCAGCAAACCAATAGTTCTCGCAGGAATCCCACGGAGTCGCAGAAGATTCCAGAGTGCCTCCCGATGCACTGAGTCAAACGGGCGTAAATGAAAAAGGAAAAAAAATAAGGAAGAAAAACAACGAAAGAAAGAATAGGTAAGACAGACAGAGAGAAAAGAGAGAAACAAAAGAAAAGGAAGACAAGAATTATGCGAGTTTTTACTTTCCTTTCATACTCCGGGCGTGTATGAAAAAGAACCATCGCATTATTTATTTCTTTTCCTCAAAAAAAAAATAAAGAGAAAGGAGAAAAAAGGATCATCGCATTGTTTTTTCTACCTCAAAATATAAAAAAATAGAGAAAAAAAATAAGATCAAGAATAAAGAAAAAAACTAACAAAAAAGAAAAAATAAAGAGAAAAATAAAGAAAAGAAAAAAAAAATAAAGAGAAAAATAAAGAAAAGAAATAGAAAAAATAAAGAAAAAAACAAAGTAAAAAAAAGTTAAAAGAGAGAAAGCTCCCGGGCGGCTCCTGAAGGGCATTAATACCCGCGTGTGGACCGACCAAACAGGGAATATTTTAGCTCGCGCGCCGCCCGCTCTTGTCTTTGTGATCCAGGAGGCTTTGGCGCTAATTAAAAGGAAGGAGGCCGCCGGCGAGGACACAGCCCCCCTCCCCCCTTCCCCCCCGGCACCTGACCCCCCAACTCCCGACTCCCCGACGCCCGACTCTCGACTTTTGACACTCCACACCCAACACTTGATACCCGCCCAACACCCCGACACTCAATTTCCTATCCCCCGACGCCCCCGACTCCTATCCCCGACACCCCCGAATCTATCCCCGACTCCCGACACCCAGCCCCTGACACCCAGCCTTCTATCCCCGACTCACAACTCCTGATCCCCTACAACTGACCCCACCCCTCCGATTCCCGACCCCCGACACCCAACCTATTATACCCGACACTTGCCGCCCGATCCCCGACAACCGACCCCCTGATACCCGACTGCCGATTCCCAACTTCCTACATCACGGCGCCCGACCTCCAACACTCGACACCCGGTTACACAAGATGAAGCCGGGACACGCGTTAATGAGAGATGCAGCAAATAGACAGACAGAACAAAGACGGATAGAGAGGCAAACAGACAGAGTTAGACAGATAGACAGGGAAACAACGATCCGATATCTGACAGCCAACTACCGACACTAAATGAAATCCGGACAATGTTTTAGGGGCACAGGCAAACAGACCAATGGACAAACAGATAGACAGACACAGACGAACAGACGGACAGACGGACGGACATAATTAAACAAGACGCAATCACGACATTCAGCTTCAAACGCGGAATGATTCTCAACCATTTTCGCGTGGGACAGGACTCAAGAGGCAGACAGACAGACAGACAGAGAGAAACAGACAGAAAGATTGGCAGACAAGTAGAATTAGACAAGAGTTTAAATCAGACTTGTATGGTAATCTGAACAGGCACAAACATAGCCAGAGACACAGACACATGCATTAAGACAGACATACCGAAAAACAAACAGAAAAACACGATATAAAACCCGAACTTTCAACACAGTCATTCCACAATCTCTTCTCTTTAAGCTTTTCGTTCCCTGCACCTTTCTCCTTTACTGATCAACCAACCGACACAGCGACTCCTCCGCCTCTATACACCTGTTCCTTTCCGCCACTGATTACACCTGGATAACACCTGGGTAAGCCTCGACGTAACCTATATCAATCAATTTCGGGAAGAGAAGTGAGGTGGAACGTTCATTAGTGCCTGTTACCTGTCCACCTGTCTACCTGTCATCGTCCACTGCCGTCTAATCTGTCTCTTCTTCTTTCCCTTCGCTTCCATTCTTCCCCTCTTACTCTTCTTCATCATCTTCCTTCCCTTCGTTACCCTTCTCCTCTTCTTCCTATTTTACATCTTCTTCGTCTTCATTCACTTCCTCAGGCTACTTCTCTTTTTTACTTCATCTCTCTCTCTCTCTCTCTCTCTCTCTCTCTCTCTCTCTCTCTCTCTCTCTCTCTCTCTCTCTCTCTCTCTCTCTCTCTCTCTCTCTCTCTCTCTCTCTCTCGTTCTATATTCACACGATTCTAGGCATTCTTTTGTTCTCCGTTTTGCACGATTATATATTTCCATTTTCCCTTCATACATCCCTTTCCTCCTCCTCCTCCTCCTCCTCCTCCTCCTCCTCCTCCTTCTCTCACCCTTCGATTTATTTATCCGGCATCCTCCAGCTATGAAAACACGCATGATCGGTGTACATGTTTGGTCGCCGATGTTTCTCCTTCCCCAGGCCATGAAAGAGCAGTCGGTGTGTGTGTGTGTGTGTGTGTGTGTGTGTGTGTGTGTGTGTGTGTGTTTTGGCTCCAGAGAGAGAGAGAGAGAGAGAGATATTAGTTGAAGATTGGAAGGAATAACGAAAAGAAACGCAGAAAGTGACGTAAAAATAAATAGGAAATGAAGGAATAGAGATTAGATTAAATGAGAGAGAGAGAGAGAGAGAGAGAGAGAGAGAGAGAGAGAGAGGTCGCTTACTATATAATGTTGACAATGCTCTCAACTCTTCACAATATTAACCTTCCATTCTCCTCTTCAAGACGTTTTCTTCTTTATTTTTTCAGAGTACAAAAACTTCTCAAACCTTTTTCGTCTTCAGATGAGAACAAGTATCTAATCTAAAGGAAAGAATATCGCGTGCACTCAAAACTTCTCCTAAACGATTTTTTTATTTTGTTTTCCATTGTTTATTTGTTGATTTATTTTTCTTAAGGAACGAGAGAGAAAGTTATTTAATTCGCGCTGTCATTCTATTCTTCTTATTTTTTTCTCTAGTTCCATCTTCATTTATTTTTCCTTCTCTTACGGGCATTTAATTTCCTAATACCTTTTCTTCTCCCTTTACGTTTTTATTTAAATTTTTTACTTCCCATTTTTTTTCTTTTTATATGTCAGTTCATGCTTACTGTCATTCCTTATTTACCGTTTTCCTGTCCTTTCATCTTCGTTTAGTTTTCCTTCTCCTTCGTCCATTCCTTCTCTCTCCCTTCTTTCTTTTCCCTTTCCCGTTGCTTCTTTTTATTTTTATTTTTCTTCTTGCTTCCTCTCTTGATGTTTCCTCCAGTTCTACTTTAAAATTGTTCACCCTTCCTCTCCTCCCTTCGTTCCCTCTCAAATGTTCCTTCCTCCTTTCTTTCCTCTTTCCTTTCCTCCAATCCATCTCCTATTACCGTTTTTTCCCTTCCTTTCCTTTTTCCCATTCTCTTTTACTTCTTTCTGTTTTCAGCTTCTCCCTCTTCTACCTACCATCCCTCTTCTTTCCTCTCTTCGTTCCCTCTCACACTCTTCAATCCTTCCCTCTTTTCCTCCGGCATTTTCCTGATCCTTTCCTTAGTCTCGTTTCTAATCCCACTCTTTTATCTCCTTCCAATCTCTCTCACACCTTTCTTTTCCCTCTCCTACTCTCCTTTATTTCTCTCTCCCTCCCTCCTTTTTTTTCTCTCCTCTAGACACCGCCTTTCTCTCACTCTTAAGACTCTTCTCTACTCTCCTTCTTTCTCGTACTTCCTCCTCCTCCAATTTCTCTTCCTTCCTTCCTCGCTTCTTCCTCTCTCACTCTCTCCTCCATTCCTTCTTTCCCTCGTTACGGAAGCTATTGAAGGCTTGGATGCAAGGAGGAGGAGGAGTAGGAGGAGGAAAAGGAAGAGAAAAAAGAAGAGGAAAAAGAAGAAGAAGAAGAAGAAGAGGAATAGTTGGAAGGGGAGGAGGGCGAGGAGGAGGAGGAGAGAAGAAAAGAAAAAGAAAACAATGGAAGAGGAAAAGGAAGGGGAGAAGGAGGAGGCGGTAGAATAGGAAGAAGAGGAGGAGGAAGAGGAGGAGGAGGAGGAGGCGGTGATGGTGGCGTGGCTTTGTAAGATTTTGTCATGACAGACGTGAGGTGGAAGACATATGTGGAGGAAAGAGAGAAAAGAAAAAAAATGGAAAGAAAAATAGAAAAAAAAAGTGAAAACATGTACTGAGAGTCAAAGAAAAAGGAGAGTAAAAGAAAGTTGAAAAAAAGAGCAGGACAATGGAAAAGAAAAGCAGAAAAAATAAAAAGTGAAAGGGAATATAATGAGAGGAGAGAGAGAGAGAGAGAGAGAGAGAGAGAGAGAGAGAGAGAGAGAGAGAGAGAGAGAGAGAGAGAGAGAGAGAGAGAGAGAGATCGCGTAGAAACCGGAGGAAACTGAGAAGAAAAAGAACTCACGTGGAAAGGAAAGAATATCGGAAAGGAAGAAATGAAGGCTGGCAGGCACGCAAGGACACACACACACACACACACACACACACACACACACACACACAAACGGGTCGAGACAGCAGAAAAAACATATATAGTTTGAAACAGAAAAAAATAAGTTAACCAAATACAAACAAAGACGGAAAGGAAAGAGAAATGTACTAACAGAGGAAGGAACGAGAGGAAAAGAAAAAAAGGATTGATTGTATAGCGAGAGGAAGAGTGCAGGAGAAGATTAACCTATCAATCTGTCTGTCTGTCTGGAGGTCTGTTCATCTGTCTCTCTGTCTATCTTACGTTTTCCTTCTGTTAGTTTATCCGTTTGTCTGTATTTTGTTCTTGTCTGTGTTTCTTTCCTCCTATCCACCTTCTCGTTCTGTTAGTGTCTGTCTATTTTTGGTCCATCTGTCTTTCTGTCTGTGTATATGTATGTGTGTCTCTGTTTATTTACCTATTTATCTGTCTCTTCGTGTTTGTGTCAGTGTGCTAGTGTTAGTCTGTCTGTGTCGGTTTTTGTGTCTGTCTCTCTGTCTGTCTGTCTCTATTCTTGGCTTCCTTCACGCCTCTACCTTCCCTCTCTCCCTCCTCCTCCTCCATCTCCTCTTCCTCCTCCTCCTCCTTCTCCTCCTCCTCCTCTACGCCTCATTTTTGCTACCCTCCCCCTCCCTTCGTTCCCCCACTCCTTAATTAATCCCTTCTCACCTTTCCTTCCTCCTCGCATTGTTCCCTCACTCCTTCCTTTCTTTTCTCCCTTTCATTCTCCACTCCCTTGCTCCTCCTTCTTTGCCCCTTTAATAAATCTCTTTTCTCCTTTCCTTTCCTTCGTACCTTCTTCGTTTATCCTTTTCTTCCTTCTCTTTCTCTCCTTCCGTCATTCCTTCACTCTTTTCTTCCTTCTCTCCTATACCCCCTAATTTTCTCCTCTCTTTAAACTCTTCTCTCCTCTTTTTTTCCTTGTTCCCACCTTCATTCCTCCAGTCTTCCTTCCTTCCCTCCTATTTCCATCCTTTTTTCCTTTCCCTTCCTTCGTTCCTTCACTGTTTCCTCCTTTCTCCCTTTCCTCCTCCTTCCTTCCTTTCCTCTCCTAATTTCACTTCTTTTTTTGTTTCTCCTACTATCTTATTTCGCTTTTTTTGTTCCCTCCTCTTCTCCCTCACTTTTAACTACATTTATTCATTCATATTTTCTCTCTCTCTCTCTCTCTCTCTCTCTCTCTCTCTCTCTCTCTCTCTTCATTTAACATATATATTTCTCACTCACGGGGACGAAGATGTAAGGGAGAAGCTTGTTACGCATAATTGTGTTACTCTCTTTCCTCTCTCCTTCCTCCGTTTATAAAAGGAAGTGAGAGAGAGCGGATGGAGGAGATGAAGGTGGAGGAGGAAGATGTGAGAAAGGAAGGTGGAAAGAAGAAGGAGGAAGCAGAGAAGGGAAAGATAAGGGAGGGAGGAAGGGAGGGACTGAAGGAGGAAGGAACGAAGGGAGGAAGGAAGGAATTAAAGAAGGAAGAAAGGATAAAAAGGGAGTAAGGACAGAAAAAATGAAGAAAGGAAGGAAAGGAAAGGAAAGAAAAAGGAACGAAGGAGAAGGGACAGTTAAAAAAAAGAGGAAAAGGAATACTAGAAAAAAAAGACAGAACAGCTGAGGGAGGAAGAAGAAAAACAAGGTGAGGAGGAGGAGGAGGAGGAGGAGGAGCTCAGGTTGGGTGGTTATCACTTAGAGACAGACGGTGACCTCCCATTTCGCCTTCCTCTCCTTTCCTCCTTCCTTCCTCCCTCCTTTCTTCTCTCTTTCCCTCCCTTCTCTCCATCCCACTCTCCCTTCCCCCTCTCCCACCATACCTCCTTCCCTCCCTCCCTTCTTTATTCCTCCCTCCCGTTTTTCCTTCCCTCCTCCTCCCATCTCTCCCTTCCACTTTTATCTCCCTCATTGGCTAATTGTTCTCTCTTGCCAAGATCGTCTGTTGGAAGGATGACGCAGAGAAATTCGGGGAGTCTGTCTGTGTTTCTGTCACCGTCTCTCTGTTTCTGTCTATCACTCATACTCACACACACTCATACATACATACTCATACACACAAACGCACACACCGCCATCAAAACATTTTTCCGTGTTAAATTTTCTCGTGATTGCACCAAAGTTTTCAAGCACAGTTTTGCAAGATTCCAACAACACTTTTTTTTATATCTTTTTCAACTCGTATCTTTCCTTCTCTGCTTCTCCCTATTCATTCTTCCTATTTTTTTTTCGATCCTCTCTCTCCTGTTGACCATTTTCCTTTTCCCTCTTCTTCTCCTCTTTCTTCCTCCCACTCCTTTTATTAATTCTTCCCCCTTTCTTCCCTTTTTGTTTTATATCCTTTCACTTCTTCATTCTCTTAACATCGTATCTTCTTCCTCTTCTCCTCCTTCCTATTCCTCTTTTCCCTCTTCTTTTCCTCTTGTTCTGTCTAGCATTATTTTTCTCCTCCTTTTGCTCCTCCTCCTTTCTCCTCCTCTTAGTTATGATCCTAGTCCTCTTCTTCCTTCTTCCCTCTTTCTTCTCTCGGTTTTATCTCCTTTTACTTCGTTCCTCTCCTAATTTGATTTTCTCCCTCATTTGCTCTTCTCCTCCTTCTAAATTTATAGCTTCCTTCCTTTATCAGATTTTGCTCCATGGCATATCTTTTACTTCTCTCTATTTATGCACTGACAATTATTTTTCTATTCTTCCTTCTCCTTCGCCTCAAGCTTCTATTTTCTTTTCTATCTAGCTTTTTTGGCCTGTCTCCTTTAGTTTTTATTTCATTCCCTCATTTTTTTCTGCCGTTCTTCCTCTCCCTTTTATCTTTACTATCTTTTCCTTCCCTTTATCCTTAATCTCTTTCCCATCCCTTTATTTTTACTCTTTCCCTTCCCTTCCTCCTTCCTCTCACTTCCCTTTATCCATACTCTCTTTCCTTTTATCCTTACTCAGTCTCTTCCCTTTATCCTCACTCTTTCGCTATATTCTTACTCCTCCCCTTTCCTTTATCTTTACTCTCTTTCCCTTCCCTTTATCCTCACTCTCTTTCCCTTCCGTTCATCGCCCTATGCCATCTTCTCTTTCTTCTCTTAAGTGGCATTCAACAATTCTCAGCCGGCATCTATCTCGGCATTATCTTGGCTTGGCTCAGACCGTAGGAAATGCAGGCTGGTGGTGGTGCTGCTGAGTGCCTAATGCTGAGCTATGAATGCCCCTGCAGTGGTGAGTGGGAGTATATGCTTCGTAGACTTGCAATGCTGCGATACTAAGACTGTTGGCAATACTGCGATGAAGAAGAGTGTGTTGTGTTGGCAATAGTGCTGTGATGAGGAGAGTGTGTTGGTAATACTGGAGTGATATGGAGAGTGTTTCGGTGTTGGTAACTTTGCAAACAAGGGAAAGTATGTTGCAAGTTGGGTGTTACTGCTGTTGTTGTAGCTAACGTCTATAATAATGTTGTTGGTGCCTGTTTTAGTGATGACGTTGGTATCCTGCTGTAATAGTGATGTTGGTTGTTGTTATCAGGGACGATGGAGGTGTAATTTTGTGTCAAGAACTTCGCAGACAGGGAAAGGATATTGCAATTTTTGTTTTGTGTTACTGGTTTCGTAGGAATATACTATAATGATGTTGTTGATAGTTTGTTTTAGTGATTATGAAAGTTTGCAGCTCTGTTAAGAACTTTCCAAACAACGAGATTTTTTGTTTAGTATTAATGCTGTTGGTAGTAATTTATGTAGCAGTGTTGCAGCGATCGTGTGGTAGTTGGGTTGATAGTGTTTCAGGAGCGAGGAAAGCTTGTTTAGAATCTTGATAATATTGCGGACAAAGGAAAGTGTTAACAGTACCGATATGGATGTTGTGCTAGAAGATGAAGGTTTGAAAATGTTGCTCTTGTGATTACGTGTTCATTAGGTTGCTGATTATGTAGTTGTGGTGTAAATAATAATGGTGATGAATGTGGTGATGCTAATGAAAATGTTGCTCTTGTGATTACGTGTTCATTAGGTTGCTGATTATATAGTTGTGGTGTAAATAATAATGGTGATGAATGTGGTGATGCTAATGATAATGATGATGGTGATGACGATGACGGAGGCGATAGATTCAGTGGAAGTCGCCCATTTCTTATCCTTTTCTCCACGTTATTTCTTTCTCGTTCTCGTTTTTCTCCTCCTTCCTCCTCCTCCTTCTGCCTCCCCCTCCATCTCCTCCTCTTCCGCCTCCTTCAGGAAAGAGGTGACAAACGATCATTCCGTTGCAGAAGTCTTTTTCCAGAGCCACTGTACTAAAGGAGGAAATGATGGATTGGCGGGAAGGGGAGGAGGGAAGGAAGGAGGAAAGGGAGGGAGGGCGAAAGTGAGGGTGGGACAGGAAAAAATGGAGAAATTGGAGAGGCGATTGAGCAGTGCGGGAAGGGAGAGAGAGAGGGAGGGAGGGAGGGAGGGACTGAAGAAAGAGAGAAATTGAAGGAAAAATGATTGAGCTGGGAGGGAGGGAGGGACGGAAGGGAAGGAAAGATGGAGGGAGAACTGATGGAGCGGGAGGGAAGTAGGAGGACAGGGACAAATGGAGGTGTGAAGGTGGTTAGAAAGAGGGAGAGAGGGAGGGAGGGAGGGAGGAAAGAAGGATGGGAGGCAAGATAGGTAAGTAAGTAGAGTAGGAAGGAAGGAAGAAGGTAAGAGATGAGATAAAATGATGTAGCAGCCGTAACAGAAATATGAGGCTGATCGTTACTTTTTTTACTTTTGGTCTTCATTTCACTTTTGATTTACTTAATTTTACTTCTGGTTTACTTTTGGTTTATTTCATTACTTTTTTTGGCTTACAACATTACTTTTTTTCATTACTTTATGGTTTGCTTCATTATTTTTTTATTACTTTTTTGTTTACTTTCGTTACTTTTTTTTGGTTTACTTTATTATTTTGACTTACTTTTGGTTTGCTTCATCACTTTGGTTTGCTTCGTCACTTATTTTTCATTACTTTTTCCGTTTGCTTCATTACTTTGGTTCACTTTTGGTTTACTTCAGTACTTTTTTACTTTTGGTTTCCTTCATTACTTTGGTTTACTTCAGTACTTTTTTAAATTTTGGTTTACTTCATTACTTTTGGTTTACTTAATATTACTTTTGCTTTACTTAATCTTACTTTTGATGTTCATTTTCGTTTCAGTCGACGTTTTTGGGGCGAATTAATTGTGTAGACTTTTTTGTATTATTATTGTTTCCTTTTTTTTTGTGCCCTTGAGCTGTCTCCTTTGTTGTAAAAAAAAGACTAGATAATTAATGATAAATAACATAGATAAATAACAAAGATATCAATAATAGATGTAATACCAATAAAATCGACGACAATAACGACAAGAACAATAATAACAATAAGAAGAACAGGACTGATACATTAAAAAACAACAACAACGGCAACAATAACGATAAGAACAGTAGTAACAAGAACAACAATAATACTAATAATAACGATAACCGCAGCAATGATAGGAACATCACACACACACACACACACACACACACACACACACACGAAGTAAATCTGTATCTAAATAAATGTAAACTTTTCTGCATGCATTGTTTCTGGTGTCTAAAAACAAAAGGAGTCTGCAAGAGGACGGTTGGTCTATACATGGCAGTTTCTGTGAGCCTAACCCCCCTTAACATCACTACCCATGAATTTATCTGATACTTTTTTTAATGCCCTTCATATTGACACTCACTAAATGACTGCCAAGCCTGTTCCACTTATCCTCCACGCTGTTAGTGAACCAATTCTTTCCAATGCCCTCGTTGAATCTGAATTTATCCACTTCAATATGGAAATGGAACTACGACAATATGATTAAATAAATTTCATATACTATGTTGGAGATAGACCCAATCAACACCCTATCCTGTCAGCAAGGGGAAGAAAGGCTACAGTTTTAAAGTCCTTTTTTTCGAGTTCTTGTTTGATTTTTCAGAATAAACTGTAGACCGCCGTAAAGATACCCTCCTGACCTCTCCTCGTCCGGCCAGCAAGAACAAGAAAGGGTTCAGGTTTTAAGGTCTTTTCGGATATTCTTGTCCAGAGTTTGAGGGTATTCTTTCCTTGCTTTTCCAGGCCGTGGAATTTTAACATGCAAACTGACCTTTTAAAAGTTCCTTCAAGTCCACGTAGAAAGATCAGAGAACGTTTCAGTGTTTGACATCTGTTATTACGTGTCCTCGTCTGTTTTTTTTTCTGGTCGTCCTGAACCGCTGAGTTTTAGCCACACGTTTCAAGACACATTTCCAATTGAATCTAATCCTCTTTACGGGAATTGTTTGTCCTCAGTGGGCGCAGCGTTATGGCCGGCTTATTCTCATCTCTGTTTCGTCCGTGATCCGCCTTTTTCGCTATAAAGAAATATATATATCAACAACAAAAGAAAAATAGCAGGATGTCCACCCAATACCCTCCTCAGTTTTAGAACCGTATTTCGTCCTCTTGTCTGCTTGAGGTATTTTGTCTTATCTCCGTTCTTCTGAGTTACAGGACCTTTACTTGCAAACCGGTAAAATATATTAGAATTTCCACACAATACATAGTTAGCAAGAGCAAGAAAGGTTTGAGTTGGTGAGGCATTTTATTCGTTTCCTCGTCTGGCTTTGCTCACTGTCCGGTGCCACATTAGTTAAACCTGTCAAAAGCCTTAATATTATACCATCAGTTCCACATGTTGTACACGCAAGAACAAGAAACATTTTAAGGTCTTCTCCCCTCCTCGTGTGGGCGTCCTCTGTTCATTTGATTCCTAAATTTCCACTTAAAGATTATACCATTTGTTCCACACTCTGAACACTCAACAGAAACAAGGAAGATATCAGATTTTAACTTTTTTTTGTCCTTGTGTGTGTTTTTTCTCTCTCAATATCTCTCCTAGCAATTTCTTAAAAAAACTTACCATTATCTTTACACTGTGTACACTCAACAGGAACAAGAATGACATCAGATTTCAACCTCTTTTTTCCGTCCTTGTGTGGTTTTCCTCTCTAAAAATCTCCCCTAACAGTCTCTTAAAAATCCTACTATCATTTCTACACTATGTACACTACGCAAGAGCAAGGAGGATATCAGATTTCAACCTCTTTTTCTGTCCTCGTGTGGAATTCCCTCTCTTTCCGGGCCATAACTTTAAACACTAGAACAGTAAACCGTGCTAAAAATACCAGGGAGTCAACACTACGCCCAGTTAGCAAGAACAGGGAAAGATTCGTTTTTTATGACCATTTTTCCGTGTCCTTGTCCAGCCTCCCTCGCCGCGCCGGACCACTGAGCTTTAAGAGTCCCCGAGGAGTGGCGAGCCGCGGGGAAGGGAGTGATCAGATGAGGACACGGCATGATTGTGTCTTTCTCTCTTTGACAGGTGAGTGCGAGGGGAGCGGCGCCCCCTCTTCCCTTCCTGGGCAGCTTGTGAGTACAACTTGTGAGCCGTTTTCTTACATTTCATTTGCTCTTTTTCTGTATTTCTTTCAGTTCTTTCTCTGCATCCAGTCTCCCACCTTTTACCGTAAAAAAACATCAGATTCCTGTGCAATTGGCGAGTACTACTGGTAAGCCATTTTTCTAGCCTTTTATTCTTTTTTCCTGCACCTACATTCTCCCGTCTCTTACCATTAAAAATTCCTGATCCCCGTATTGAAGTAGCAGGTAGAGCCAATTAAATATTCAACCAACACCTGTATAAGGATGAAATTCTAAAGGAGCGATTGTACAAATGAGAAAGGAAGGAAAATCAGGCAACCGTAGATTTTTTTTTCTTATTTTTTTGCCTAGTGAGAATTACGAAGTGCTGGAGGCTGTGTAATGTTTGAGTTTGTGAATTATTTCTTTATGGGTCATGGCTCACTGTGTAATCCGTGTGTCACCCAACCTATTTAAACTATGGATTGATTTTCTTTCTTTGATGTGATGGACGTTTCTATAATTGGTGGAGACTGTGGAGAGGATTTGAATTTCCAAAATATTTCTTTAAGGCGTATTTCGCTGTTGTTATCTCGCCCCTTGCAGACTCTTCTCCCACATTCTCATCCACACTCTCAACCATCAGTCAACCAGATTTCCACCATTTTCCATTTCATCAACCCAGACTTCCCATAACCTTGCTTTGTTTCCTCTTCTACTTAGCAATACCTTTCCATCTTCACTACATTCATCCAAATTTAACTCAATCTGTTCTACTAAGTTATAAATCTACCACATCTTCATCCAGTCACTCAGATACTCAAAATATTTTCATCCACCCAATTAAAGTTCATCCATTTTCATCACTCATCCATACTATATCCAGCTTTCTATAGTCAATCACACAGCCATCACAGCATCCTTCAGTCACCCACGTTCATTTCTCTCCCATTCATCCGCCTATATCTCACCATAACGCTGCTCCACCTCTCCAAACTCTCCTAATCCTCGTCCTCGTCCTTCTCGTCCTCGTCCTTCTCTTCCTCTTCCTCGTCTTCGTCCTCTTCTTCCCTCTCCTCTTCCTCCCCCTTCTCCTCCTCCACCTCCTCCTCCACCGTCGCAGGCTGCCTCAATCTCAATACTAAACCAGGTCAGAATGAGTGATTGAGAGTGGCGGGTGAAGGATGATAGAATGGGGAGGAGGAGGAGGAGGAGAAGGAGGAGGAGGAGGAGGAGGAGGAGGAGGAGGAGGAGGAGGAGGAGGAGAAAAAAAAATAGATGAAAGCGAAAGAAATGAGTCGATAATATATTTAGAACGGAGACAGAAAAAAAGCAAAAAATGAAAAAGAAGAAAGGAAAATAAAATGAAAAGAATTTAAGGAATTTCACAGGGTTAGAAAAAAATTCAGATAACTTATTATTTTTTGGAAGATTAGAATAACGTCTTAAGCCTGGAAATATAAGGATAAAGTCGTTAGTTTAAAAAATATTTAGATAGACTTTTTAACTTTGGAAAGATTAGAGCAACTTATTTAGTTTTAGAAAGATTAAAATTGCGTATTTAATTTCGGAAAAAATAGAACAACGTTTCAGTTTTGAAAAAGATAAAAAGAAAGCGTTTTTAAATTTGTAAAGGTTAAGAAAACATCTTTACTTTCGAAATATTAGGGTAACGACTAACTTTAAAATGATTAAAATATTTTTTTTTAGTTTTGGAACGAAATGGATAACGTAATTAATTTTGTCAAGATTGGAATGACGTCATTAGTTTTAGAAAGGTTAAGACAACTTTTATTTTCGTAAGATTATGATGACGGATTTTAGTTTTACAAACGATAGTCATCAATTTTGAATGATTCAGATGCTGTTTTTTGCGTTGTTATTTTTATCATTGCAAAATTAAAGTCGTTATCGTAGTATTTCCTTGTATATTCTTCCTCCTCTTCGAAAGCAAAGACGTTATATTGATATTTTCAAAATTTAAAATTGTTCAAATCATTCCAGAACGTAAGATGTTATAATAATCTTTTCAAATCTAAAGATGCCATCCTAATCTTTTCAATTCAAAGGACTTTGTCCTAATCGTTAGGATTACAATAACGTCTTCATTTTTTTTCAAATTTAGGATGTCGTCTTTAGTCATGGAAAGATTGGGATAACGTTTTTTATCCTTTTCAAGAGATTTAAGTCACGTCTTTTTTTGTTGCTTTTTGAAAGATTAGTTTACCCACCTAATCCTCCTCCCCATCCTCGTCCTCCTCTTCGTTCTCCTCCTCCTCCTCCTCCTCTTCCTCCTTCTCCACCCCATTCTCCTCCTCTTCCTCCTCCTCCTCCTCCTCCTCCTCTTCCTTCTCCTCCTCCTCCTCCTCCTCCTCCTCCTCCTCCTCCTCCTCCAGTTGCGGGAAGACATGACACAAGTCTTCAAGTGCCTGATCTAGTTCAGCAATGTCCATCCCTCCAAACTCTTCACGCTACAAACTAATCCGAGAACAAGAAACTACGGTAAAACAACCCAAGCGAAGCGATGCAGCACAGATATTGACAGGAGCAACATATTTCT
>NC_066559.1:7155609-7173109 GCF_024679095.1 Eriocheir sinensis
AACAACATCATCACCCTAAACATCACTACCACTGTAACCTCTGTCACCACCACCACCACCATCACCACACCACCACCACCACCACCACCAACAACAACAACAACATCATCACCCAAAACATCACCACCACTGTAACCTCTGCCAAATCAACACCACCACGACTACCACTGTAACTTGTGTCATCATCACCACCACCACCACCACCACGAAACAGAACCCCAGTCTCATCGCTATTTTCACCACAATTTCACCATCGCCACAACCACAACCATCACCACTACCACCACCATCTAAATCCGTAACAATGAACAAAAAAAAATAACAACAACAACATAGCGTAAGCAGACTTAAAACCTTCCTTCCACACCTGCCTTCTAAACCCCAATATGCATTCATTCATATATTTACCCATTAACCTATTCACTTTTCATATCCTCCTTATACTCTGCTTACAGTGCGCCATGAAGTAGTTGCAGTAGGTGAAGGGCAAACCGTGTTCCTTCGAAGGGCGTTTAGAGTCTGTGTTGCCCTCTGGCGGTGAATTGTGCCGAGGAAGAGCGATGGTGCTGCCCTCTGTATGCTTCTCTCTCATCCTCAACCAAACTAAGCACTGCAGCGTTGTGAGGCAAAGGGAGGGAGGGGAAAGAGTGTGAGAACTAAGATACGAGAAAGAGGGTAAAGGAGAATGAGACGAGGATGGAGAGAGAACGGAGAAGAGAAATTACAGGAGGAAGAGAGTAAAGGAAAGTTGCTCGGGAAGGTAAAATGAAGGGAGAAGTGAAATTAGACAGGGAAATGATGAATAAGACAAGATAAAAGGGGTAAGGAAA
Organism: Eriocheir sinensis; assembly: GCF_024679095.1. Lineage (NCBI taxonomy): Eukaryota > Metazoa > Arthropoda > Malacostraca > Decapoda > Varunidae > Eriocheir > Eriocheir sinensis. Next base: position 7,156,440 of record NC_066559.1, read on the forward strand.
GGGTGGGGAGAGTTGAAAGATTAGAAACAACGAGAAGAAAGGAGGAGGGGGAAGAAAATGTGAACTAGACAGAAAATGAAGAGGCGGATGGAAAACAGGATTACGAGGAGCCGCAGATCAGGGTTATGCATCGTGGCTCCTTGGGTTACGAGGAGGAGGGAGTGTGTGGGGGAGGAGGGGAAGGCAGGAAGGCAGGTATGAAACAAGGGAGAGGAGGAGGAGGAGGAGACAGAGGAGAAGGAAGCGGGGAAGAAGGAGAAATATGAGAGATGAAGGAGATGTGGAAGAGAAGGAATAGAAAACCGAAGGAACTGGAGGAGGGACAGACTGAAGGAGGATAAAGAGAAAGATGATTGTGAAAAAGGAGTAACAGGAAGAGAGAAGGAAGTGAAGGAGGAACAGAGAGATGAAGGAGGAGAAAGAGGAAGAGGAGATTTGTAGAAAAGAAGTTTAATTGAGAAAGACAAAGAAATAAAGAGAGAAAGAGAGAGGGAGGAGAAAGAGGAAGAGGTCCGTGGAAAAAGAGGAATAGAGAAAGACGAGGAAGTGCAGGATGGAGAAACAAAAATGGACGGAAGAGGGAGAAGAAGAGAGAGTGAAGTTAAGCTATAAAGGTGCTGGGATTGACGATATTATTTTGTTTATTTGTTTAGATTTGCATTAACGTTCCCAAATAGATTTTCACCACAATAAACAATTCCCTTCAGTATCTCAGTTTTCTCTCTCTCTCTCTCTCTCTCTCTCTCTCTCTCTCTCGCTCTCGCTCTTTTTTTTATCTTCTTTTTTGGTAGTCATTTTCATTTCTATTTTCGTCTTTTTGTCCTTCACTTCTTCCTCCTCCTCCTCCTCCTCCTCCTCCTCCTTCCTCGTCCTTCACCTTTGTCTCTTCCTCTCCATTAGCTCCTTTCCCCTAACCCTTCTTGCTCCTCCCTTTCCGCGAATCTCAGAATGAATGAATGTACACGACTCGATTAAGTTCCTTCTTTTATGCTTGCTCCTCCTTCCCTCCTTCCTTTGGGTCTCTTTATTTTCTGCTTCTGCTGCTCTTCTTGGTTTCTCTCTCTCCCTCTCTTCCGTCCTCCCTTTCTCTTCGTCCTCTCTTGCCCTTCATCGTCTCATTCTTCCTCTCCTTTCATTATACGTAAAGTTTTATTTATATCCTTTTTTTTTTATTTCTCCAGTTCTTGTTGTATTTGTTCTATTTCTGTTTTATTTTATTTTTATTCTTCATTCTTTACTTCCTTTCCGCCTCTCTATTTTCTTCTGCTTTTGTCTCTTTTTCTCTGTTTATCGATTTACCTATCTCACCCTGTTCTCTTGTTCTCTTTCTCCTCTTCCTTCCTTTGCTTCCACTCATCATATTCATATTCTATTTTTGTTTTGTCTTTCTCCTCTTGTTATCATTTTCTCGTTCTTGTTCTTAATACTCATTTCTATTTATTATTCACCTCCATCTTCTTCCCTTCTTCCTCCTCATATTAATTCTGCTTTTATCTATATAAGTGCCTGGCAGGGTGTGGGCGTGGACTTGGGTGTGGGCGTGAGTGTGGGCGTGGCTTGGAGGGTGTATATGCGTTGCAGGGATGCTGTAAATGGGCGTGGCCTCACCTTAATAAGCCCAGTGGCAGAGGGTCGCGTTTCCCGCCCTGATGACTTTATAGCCCAAATAACCGCGACCCGCCGAAGCCAACCAAGGATATGACGCTCATCCCGCGGCTCCGGAAGCGACCCACCTGAGGCAGACGTTCCTAATAACAGCGTGGGGACAGCAAGGAAAGGGTGGGTTGTAGATACAGTTGGGATAATGTTGAACAGGTGGATAGTGAGACAGGTAGATATTGACTGACGGGTAGAAAATGACAGATAGGTAGATAGTGAGAGATAGGTTAGGTAGACTGATTGGTGGGTAGGTCGATGAATTGACGTCTGAAATATATATACGTAGATGGATGAAAGTTTACAAAGTTTGATGATTTATTAAGAGGATAGGAAACGATACGGGAAATAAGAGTATGGATAAAAGATTTGACGAAGAGAGAGAGAGAGAGAGAGAGAGAGAGAGAGAGAGAGAGAGAGAGAGAGAGAGAGAGAGAGAGAGAGAGAGAGAGAGAGAGAGAGAGAGAGAACATTTTAACACACAACTCACACGTAACATTTATTCTTCATAATTCTGGTTATTAAGAGAGTTTCAGTAGTTTTCTTTGTAACACGAGTTTAATTTTAATATTTATACTCCATTTTGTGCATATTTTCCTTTGCTATTTATTTTCCTTTCCTTACCTAAATGAAACGTAAGCTTGCGGTTTAAGTATTCATTTCCATAATTGAACAGTAAAGCGTCAGTATTCAATTTTTTATTCCATTTATTTTTATACTTGCTTCGTAGCTAAAGAAAATTTGTTACAAGCATCTATTAAAACTTACGTATTTTACTTCTCTTCCTTTTCCGTTTCTCCGTTGGCAAATAATCCTTAGTCCTTCATCTTAGATAATTTCGTCAGGGATCTGTTCGCATTCTTATTATTTTCCATTCCCTTCTTTCTTTGTCTTCTGGTTTTCTTTCCTTAATTTTAACACTTATTCATCACCATAATCATCTTGTCACCCCGATTATAAGGACAACCTTAACTCACAACTGCCTTTATGCATCTTCTTCAGCTCAGGTGTGTGTGTGTGTGTGTGTGTGTTTGTGTGTGTGTGTGTGTGTGTGTGTTATCGTAGCTGAAGAAGACTCAGTTTCCATCACAACCTTTGTAGTCGTAAGCGTCGGGCAAGCATCTCACCACCTCACCGCTTCCGCTATTCACCGCCAGTCGTGTGTTTGTGTTCCCCGGCGAGCTGAATGCACATCATCTTTACAACGTCCTACATCGTGAACTGACCTGACCTAACGTGACCTCTATTCCCGGTTCTCCCACGCTGCTTTCCTGCTGTCTCATCCTTTTACTTTTCTGGCTCATTCCTTCCCTCAGCTTCTTTCTCCTCCATTTCTGCCCCTATGGATGGCGGTAAGATGTCTAGGGTAGTGTTTTTTGGCGTGTGGTGTTGGTGGCTTGAAGAGTGTTGCGGTGGTTGTAGTAAAAGGATTAGTGAGATGAGAAGAAAGGTAGTAGTGTTTTTTTCTGGTCGCGACGGCGGAGGTTGAATTTAATGGTGTCGGTATTTATATGGTGTTTGTGGTATCAATGTGACTGGAGGAAGTAGAAGGGTGATAGTGGTTATGGTAGTGATAATGTGAATATTTATTGAAGGAGGTGGGAAGGGAAACTGTTGCAAATAAGTGAGGAAGGAAAAGAAAACTCGATGAAATGGTAAATAACTCACGAAAATAAAAGGTACAGGTTTAGTTTTCGGCTACATATGTGATACTTCTCTGTTACGGGAAGAAGAGATAAATGTAAAGAAATAATAAAATGGAGACCTTTGGGGGCTTCTTCGATCGTGGTGATGGTGGCGGTGGTAATGGTGGAAAGGGTGATTATAATATTAGTTGTGATGATGGGGAGAGATGTGATGCTAATGGTAATGGCGATAATAATAGTGACGGTGAGGTGGGTGATGATGGTGATGATAGTGGTGATGATAATGGTGACGGCATAAATGGCAGACACGGGTAACAATCAACAGAGCCACTCGAGGTCACTTCAGGTCATCGGTCAGATCAGGTGAGATTGATCTGCCCACACACCTGGATGAGCGGGTTAATGAGTTACACCTTACACTCTACCCCCCTCCCCCCTTACCCCCCTTACCCCCGTACCACTACCCTCCTACCACTACCCCCCCCATTCGTTAGCGCTGTGTAATACCGTGAAAATTAATTGATTGCTTTATGTATTAGATAATTTATTTGTTTATTTATTTATCGACTTATTTACTCTATTTATTGGCGTTTGAATTTATGCTTTCCTATTTGTTTCTCTCTCTCTCTCTCTCTCTCTCTCTCTCTCTCTCTCTCTCTCTCTCTCTCTCTCTCTCTCTCTCTCTCTCTCTCTCTCTCTCTCTCTCTCTCTCTCTCTCTCTCTCTCTCTCTCTCTCTCTCTCTCTCTCTCTCTCTCATTACATCACAAAACACACGTCTATTGCCGGGTTAACAAACACTAAAACACTCACTCAGTCACGCTTTGCTATCGCTTTCATTACCACATATGTTGCAATTAATGAAACTCGAGCCGGCAGGAGTCATAACAGTAATAGAGCGCGGGGCCAACATTAAGGATCATGAAACTGTATGGCATAGAATTGGATACACCTTGCTGCTACTCTTTTTTTCATTATTGTGCTTTGGATGCGTCTGAAACTCGTAGCTCTAGCATGACACTCCCTTATAAAAGATCACGGTGGGCGTTTTTTAATTGGAAGAGTTAACCTTTATTCACGGTCTTTCATCTAGTTAACTGTTGACCACTGGAACTGCCTAATTTTGCTTGTATTTACTCCTTCCTTTTTGAGAGGGAGTATCAAGTCGTGGGTGATCTTCCCTTTCAAGATGCAGAGGCCGTGTATAACTATCACTTGGATCACAAAACCGTCCACGAAAATCCCCGCAGCTTCCACAAGAGGCTTTTCAAACAGGCGAAATGAGGCGCCGACACGATTGAAAAGACGGCTCTAAAGCTTGTCACTCCTCGGATCTCCTGTCTTTCTAATGTCAGGGCTAATTGGAATAAACGTGTATACGAATCGGAGAACATAACCAACGTTGCTTCCTGATACTATTACAAGGAAGATGATACTTAGTGGATGTGATTCAGATAGCGAGTGGATGTAGTAGGAAATAGTGAGGTTCATACTTTTTGGAGTGACGAGTACTGACTAAAAACACCCCTCTCCCCCTCTCCACTCCACCGCCTGAATGATACAGCAGGTGTGACGCAGGTGTGTTGTGGCGGAGTGGGCCGTGAAGGTACTTAGGGCAGGGACACAGCAAGTTGACTCCGAGAGAGAGAGAGAGAGAGAGAGAGAGAGAGAGAGAGAGAGAGAGAGAGAGAGAGAGAGAGAGAGAGAGAGAGAGAGAGAGAGAGAACCCTAGAAGACTTTTAATTGGCCCGGTGACCACTTCTCTCTAAGCCCCGTGTTGCCTTTCCCTCCGGGCCAAGGACGGAAGAGAAGGAGGAGGAGGAGGAGGAGGAGGAGGAGGAGGAGGAGGAGGAGGAGGAGGAGGAGGTAGAGAATGAAAAGGAGACCGATTTTACGGGGAGGAAAAAGAAAAACAAAATTAACTGAATAACTACTTCAGCTACTACTACTACTACTACTACTACTAATAATAATAATAATAATAATAACAATAATAATAATAATAATACTTCTACTGCTTCTACAACTACTACTTCTCAGACGTTAAAATGTAATATGAGCAAATCTCAGTCTGAATTATTATCCTGTAAAAATTCAAATATAACTTATTCACGTAATCTTTGTCTTAATTATTTCTGTAATATACGATCCTCTCAGTAAGCCATATCTTGTTTACTCTAATTATCTGTCATTTTCCTTATCCTCTTTATCCTTAAATATATGTGTGTAAGTTGTGTCGGGTTGCAGACTTTTGTAGGTAACGTATTTGTAGTCTTCCGGTTCTACTTACTGAACTATGGTTTGTGATGATACTACTGCTACTACTACTACTACTACTACTACTACTAATGATAATAATAATAATAATAATAATAATAATAATAGTCACTTGAAAATAGGAGAGACCGGTAAGGGTAATGATTTCACTACACAGAAAACTTACGCAACATATAATCCCTCTCCTCCTCCTCCTCGTCCTCGTCCTCCTCCTCCTCCATCTCTTCCTCCCCTCTACTCCTCCCCTCCTCCTCCTTGGTCGCCGTGATCCATAACTTTCTTCAACAGGATGTACAGTGGACGTAAAAAAAGTTTGGCCGTTAAGGGACTGGCGGATAACTTTTCAGCGTCAATATTTTCGCCGCCGGCCCGGCAACGCGGTAACCAGGGAGCGGCCGGCCGAGTGTTGTGGGTAGAGCTTGGTGTAATGACGTACGGGAGTTACATAATTGATGCTTTGCTGCTGCTGGTGATGTTGTTGTGTCGTGATATAGCTGTTTTTTATCCTATACTGTCATTATTAATATTAGAAGGAGGAGGAGGAGGAGGAGGAGGAGGAGGAGGTAGATGCAAGAGCAGAAATAGTAGTAGCAGTCTTAGCAGTAGTAGGAGTAAAGGTAGTAGTAGTAGTAGTAATAGTATATATAGTAGTAGTAGTAGTTGTAGTAGAAGTAGTAGTAGTAGTAGTAGTAGTAGTAGTAGTAGTAGTTGTTATTGTTGTTGTTGTTGAAGAAGAGAAACTGATACTAAAAGAAGACTAAGGGGAAACAAAGAGGTAGCAAGAGGAGACGAAAAGGGACAAAGAGGAGACTAAGAGGGGCTGAGGGGAGAACGAGAGGTGTTAACAGGAGACCAAAAAGAGCTAAAACGGACGCAAAGAAGGAAAACAGTTGGACAGAGAAGACGGAGACGAAACAAAGAGGCAGGAAGAGGAAACGAAGAGGGACTGAGAGGAGAATGAAAGGTGTTAATAGGGGACCAAAAAGAGATAACAGGGAGACAAAGACGTGTTAAGAGGAAACGAAGATGGACTAAGAGGGGAATAATAGGTGTTAATAGGGGACCAAAAAGAGATAAAGGGGAGATAGAGACGCGTTAAGAGTAGCCAAAGAAGAAGTGTTAAGGGGAGAGGTAACAACGAGGTACTAAGACAGGACCAAAGAGGGGACTGATAGGGAAAAAGAAATACGTGGTGCCAAGACAGGGGACAAAGAGGGGAGGCGAGCTTAGGCCAAAATGGGACAAAGGCTAAAATATGTTGAGGGGAAGGATCAGCCGGCAGAGGGGACGAGTGTGAGCCATAATCGGGAGTGAGCGGCTGGGACCATGAATTTCCCCTCTTACACGTGGTTGAGAGGTCCCTGGGGCGAGGTAGGCAGAGGGGAGAGCGGAGGGAGGGAAGAGGGGAAGCAGGTCGTATGGAAGTTATGTGATGGTTAAGGGAAGTGAGGAAGGTTAGGGGAAGGGGAAGAAAGGGAGGGAAGGGGAGAGGGTGAGGAGAGGGGAGAGTATAAAGAGAAGAGATGAGGGAAGGGGAGACGTCGAGACAGTGTGTGTGTTTGTGTGTTTGTGTGGGTGGGTGTGGATGTATTTGTTTATGTTTGTTTGTTTATTATTTATGTATTATTTTTTACTTATCTATTACCTCTTATATTTTCTTTTTCCTTTACTCTCTCTCTCTCTCTCTCTCTCTCTCTCTCTCTCTCTCTCTCTCTCTCTCTCTCTCTCTCTCTCTCTCTCTCTCTCTCTCTCTCTCTCTCTCTCTCTCTCTCTCTCTCTCTCTCTCTCTCTCTCTCTCTCTCTCTCTCTCTCTCTCTCTCTCCCCCTCTCTCCCTCCCTCCCTCCATCTCAGGCACATCAAACTTTCATCATTGTCACTCGAAAGGAAGTTTATCGAAATTATGAAAAAGTTATCAAGTTATCGCCGTCACGGTACTCTGCGTTCCTCGTGGGGGCTTATTTTTCATCCTCTCCATCACACCTTTTCATAATAAGCCTTAAGGTGCGCGCTCTTGGCATCAATAAGTCAGTGGATCTTGGGACATCAAAGCGAGAGAGAGTGAGGAAGAGATTGATAGATAGATAGATAGGTAGATGGATAGGCGGGAGGAAAGTGGGAGGTACGGAGGAATGGAAGAGGTCGTAGGTAGATAGACAGATTGATAGATAGTTATAGAGATAGATGGATAGACGGGAGGGAGTAAAGAGTAAGGAACGAAGAGATGGAAGAGGTGGTAGATAGACAGATGTAAAGAGATAGATAGACAGATAGATGACTAGAGAGAGAGAGAGAGTAAGAGGATGGAGGAGAGAGAGAAAGATTTACCTCTCATGGGATTTAGTCTTACATTCGTCGTTTTTCCCTCGGTGAATTATTTGGTCGGTAGCTTGACGTTTCTTCCACTTGCGGTAAATGTGTCTCCATCTCCTTTAGTCTTCCTCTAATGTGCCGAGTTTTATCATTTTCTTTATTGGACGCACACACAACCACGTCCCATTTTCTTTCTCTTTTCTGCTAGTCGGGGGGAAGGTTTGGTGGTGAGTTGACGTTGTTTTCTTTCACAGGACATCCAAAACACACGCATACACACACATGACCACGTCCCATTTTCTTTCTCTTCTTCTAGTCGCGGGGAAGGTTTGGTGGTGATTCGACGGAGTTTTCTTTCACAGGACATCCAAAACACACATATACAGATACATAACCACGTCCCATTTTCTTTCTCTTTTCTGCTAGTCGCGGGGAAGGTTTGGTGGTGAGTTGACGAGGCTTGCTTTCAAAGGGTATCTGGAAAGTGTTTATAAGCTTACCGCCACTCTAGACAAATTCCCATTAGTCACTTTATATTTGTTCTTTCTCTCGTCCCTCTGAAGAAATGTTTTATATAAGAGACTATTGCCAATATTCTCACATTTCGGAGCTTGCACACACAAACACACAAACACCCACACCCACACCCACATTTAATAAAACTTTCGTAGAGGTTGTGTTAATATTTCCATGGGTAGTTATATGTGTTATTAAAGAACTGTCATACAAGAGACTTAAAGGACCATACTCTTGAACGTTTCTGAGATTCCACACGCACATTTCGCAAGACTTTTATAGAGGTTGTGTGTGTATTTTCAAGGGTAGTTTTATGAGCCTGGTGATAGTTTGAAAAGACTTCTACACCATGAATTCGACAACCACTCATGAGAACCCGACTTATTTAGTGTATTTTGTGGTCTTTGGAAATATTTATCGTGAGGGGCGAAAGCTTCCGAGAATGTGGCCCTTAGTAAGTCTTCCTGGGTGAGTCCTTCGATCCTAAGCCTTTAAACCTTTGATCGTGTGTTCTCTTCTTTATTTTTTCTATTTTATTAGGTAAGTTTAAGCCCAAGGGCACAAAAAAAGGAAACATTAATAAAAAAACGCCCGCTACTCTCTGCTCCTACAAAAAAGAATCAAAAGAGGTGGCCGAAAGAGAGGTCAATTTCGGGAGGAGATTTGTTTGGCGGAACGGTGGAAGTTTTGTTTGCATTTCTTGAGTAAATGTTGCGGTTACCTCTTTTGTCTTCCGTCTCTTAAAGTAGGAAAGTAGTAATAGCAACAATGATAACAACAACAATAATAATGATATGAAGTAAAGATAAAAAAAAAAAAAATGAGGTGGTAGACTGAAACATGACTGGAAACTTATGATATCAATTAGTTTCTTTGTTTTGGTGATGTATTCGTTGGGTTTCCTTTTTAGTTTTCATTTTATATTCTGATTTATTTTGCTCCGTTTTATTTTCTACTCGTTGCAAATCTGTTCCGCGCGTCGCTCAGTCCGGCCGTGTTTGTTTGTCTGTTTGGAACTCGCAGGAAAACGGCCTCGTAACAGGGAATTGACGTCCTTTGTGTGTGTGTGTGTGTGTGTGTGTGTGTGTGTGTGTGTGTCCCCCCACATCTATCATTCATTCCAAACATTCACCCTCACAGCACGCACCGTGTTCTCCCCTTTATATTCCTGCTCATAAACGCACCTGCCCCTCTTTATTTCCCTTTCCCTAAATCCACTTTTATATGTGCTTCCATCACCCTTGTATCTCCCCACTTTCACCCACTTCCTTTTTCCGCATATACTCTCTTCTTTCCACATTTCTTCAGCTTTTTATCCATGTTATTCACTTCACTCCTTCACCATCCACTCATAATTCCTCTCCATTATTTTTTTCATATTTTCTCTCTGTCCAACTCCCTCTAGCTTTTTAAACCTTCACCACTATTTCCAGACTACTTTATTCCTGTCTCATATTCCCTCTCTCAATTCTCCTTCTTTTCCTGCTGTCCTCTCCCTCCTCATACCCTTCCCCTTTAAGCCACTCCTGGTGAAAAAGAGAACGTGGAGAGTAGGGCGGTTGATTTTTATTTTCCTTTAAATATAAAAGTCGGATCAAATGATTTAAGAAAAAGTCATTCGATTTAAGTAATGATTTAGAACAATGATTTAAATGAACTTAGTATAAATCAAGCAACCCTGGTGGAAAGCTGGGAACTATTTGTCGTAACGTACGGTATGAAGAGTTTTATCCTTCTGTTTTGGTACCTTTCCTTCCCTTTCTTCCTTCACCTTTCATTCTTCTTCTGTATCTCCTTTTCCTTCTTTTCTCCATCTTCATTCTTCTCTCCATTCTTTTCCTAAACCCTTCCTTCCCTCCCTTCCTCCTCTCTATTCATACAATCCATTCCGTCCTTCCTATCCCTCTTCCTGCTCCTTCCATTCTTCCGTACCCCCTCCATTCTCCTCTTCCTTTTCCTCCTCCTCCTCCTCCTCTTCCTCTGTTGACTCTGCTCTTTCTGCCTCATTTCTCGTGTGGCGGAGCAGCGTGTTGTGCTTTCATTCTTCTTATTTTATTTGTCTGTCTGCCTTACAAAAGAAGTATAATGGGAAGAAAGAGATCACATGTCCCTATTACCCGTCCTCTCACGTGTCACTCCGTCTTCCTTCCCTGCCCCCAAAACCCTCCTCCATGCCTTGCCTTCAATCTTTTCTTACCAATTTATTTCACCAATCAGATCTTTCTTCCTCTCTCTCGCGTACCTTCCTTCATTCACCCTCACTAACTGACATTTTCCTAACATGTACAACGATGAAATTCTAACTCACATCTTACCTCAACAATTTGCCACCACCTAAAAAATTTTGAGTCGAGGGCCTGGCAAATAAGAGGAGGAAGTGGAATGGTAGAGAAGGAACAGAAGGGGGAGGAAGAAAGACAGCAGGAGTGTAGAGTTGTATGGGGTAGTATCGTCAATTGTTCTGATGTGGGATTGTTCATCAGGCACCTTATTTAATACTTCTCCGCCCTTCCCCTCTCTCTCCCTCCCTCTCCCTCTCTGTCCCGCCCTTCATTAGCCTTCTCTTTTACTCCCTTCCTTGCCCCAGGGTTTGTGTGTTGTCTGCAGCCTCTCTATCATCCCTGGACAACCTCGGAGTTCACATAAGTTAGCGTGTAAGAGAGAGAGAGAGAGAGAGAGAGAGAGAGAGAGAGAGAGAGAGAGAGAGAGAGAGAGAGAGAGAGAGAGACCAAAGACAGACGGTCACATACGAAATTAAGGAGTCGAAGAAAAAATCGGTCAACATTTATAGCCTTTCAAGCCATTCTCTCTCTCTCTCTCTCTCTCTCTCTCTCTCTCTCTCTCTCTCTCTCTCTCTCTCTCTCTCTCTCTCTCTCTCTCTCTCTCTCTCTCTCTCTCTCTCTCTCTCTCTCTCTCTCTGTTATATACTCACTTTCCTTCTTTTCTCCTTTCATTCCTTCACCTTCATTCTATTCATTCCATTCTCCATCGTCTCTTTCACCCTGTCTCCTTCTTTCTCCCTCTCATTCTCATCTCCTTTCTTCGTTCGCCTTTTCTCCATCTACTTTTCACCCTCCTTCCTCCTTCCTTTCCATCTTCCTCTTACCTTTTATTCCTTCCTCCTTCCTTCCCCTTTCCTCCTCCACTCCTTCTTTAAATCTGACTCTCCTTTCCTCCCTCCTTCCTTATCACCTCATTTATCCCTCTTTCCCTTTATTCCTTCCTTCCCCTCCAAATCGTTTTCCTATTCCTCCTCCTTTTCTTCCTTCTCACTCCCTCCATCAGTTTATTCCTTCCTTCCTCTTTCCTCTCTCCTTTCCTTGTCACCTTCCTACCCTGCCTCCTTCTCTTCCTCTCTTTCCTTGCCTTCTCAATTGCTTTCTCATACTTTTATTTTATTCATTTGCCTCTTTTCCCGCGATTCCATATTTTCTCCCTCTTTATCACTTTCTCACTCTTCCCTTCCTTTCTTCCTTTACCCTTTTCCTTTTTCTTCTGTATCTCCTTTTCCTTCTTCTCTCCATTCTTTTCCTAAATCCTTCCTTCCCTCCCTTCCTCCTTTCTATTCACACAATCCATTCCGTCCTTCCTATCCCTCTTCCTGCTCTTTCTATTCTTCCCTACCTCCTCCATTCTCCTCCTCCTCCTCCTCCTCCTCCTCCTCCTCCTCCTCCTCCTCCTCCTCTGTTGACTCTGCTCTTTCTGCCTCATTTCTCGTGTGAGTCTTTATTGGCCGCCACTCCACGATATTATATTTAACTGAGAGAGAGAGAGAGAGAGAGAGAGAGAGAGAGAGAGAGAGAGAGAGAGAGAGAGAGAGAGAGAGAGAGAGAGAGAGAGATTTGTTTTATTTGAAATTTCTTTGATTCCTTTTCTTCTCCGGTTCTTTTAATCAGTCATCTCCCTTTTTTTTTTTTTGCCTTGTTTGTTTTCTTAAATTCGTTAGGTTTTTACAAGTTTTTTTTTTCCCTATATTATGTTTTTTTTTTCTACTCAATTTTTTTTATCTCAGTTCTCTTTTATTTTCCTCTTTTTACCAGTTTCTCTTTTTTTTCAAGTTTCTCTCTTTCCTCCTTCCATTATATATTTCTTTTTTCTTGCGATTGTTTTTTTTCTTATTTATCTCATTCCTTTGTTTTGTTCTTTTCTTTCTAGTTCCTTTAATCAGTCATCTTCATTTTTTCGTGTGCTTTTAATTTCCTTTTCAATTTTAGTTTCTCCTAATAAAAGTCTTCCCCAACTTTATATTTACTTAATGTTCTAAATTTCATCTCTTTTTCACTTCTCTAATTAATCTTTGCTCTAACTTCGTGGGAATTTTTAAATGTTTTCAAGTTTTAATATCCGTCCATTATTTATTTTCCTCCTTCCTTTATTCTTTCCTTTATTTGTTTGTCATTTCCTAACCTTTCATTTATTACCATCCTTGATTTTATTTTCTCCTTTGTTCTATCTTTTCATTTTCAGTTATCCTCATTTTTTCGTTTTATTTTATTTGCTCTTCAATTCTTATTTCCCCGTAATCAAAGTCCTCCCAAACTTTTTCTTTACGTAATGTTTTAATTCCCTCTCTTTTTTACTTCTCTAACTAATCCTTGCCCTAATTACTTATTGTGATTTTTAATGGTTTCAAGTTTAAATACCCGTCCATGATTCGTTTTCCTTCCAGTTTTGTTCTTTCCTTTATTTGTTTGTCATTTCCTAACCTTTAATTTATTACCATCCTTGATTTTCTTTTCTCCTTTGTTATATCCTTTCATTTTCTAGTCATCTTCATTTTTTCGTGCGTTCTTTAGTTGCTCTTCAGTTTAAATTTCCCCTAATCAAAGTCTTCTCCAACTTTTCCTTTAATTAATGTTCTAATTCCCTCTCTTTTTTACTTCTCTAATTAATCCTTCCCCTAATTTTTTGAGGGGATTTTTTTTCTATGGTTTCAAGTGATAATATCCGTCCATGATTAATTTTTCTCCCTCCTTTGTCTTTTCCTTTATTTGTTTGTCATTTCCTAACCTTTCATTTATTACCATCCTTGATTTTATTTTCTCCTTTGTTATATCCTTTCATTTTCTAGTCATCTTCATTTTTTCGTGTGTTCCTTAATTGCTCTTCAGTTTTAATTTCCCCTAATCAAAGTCTTCTCCAACTTTTCCTTTACTTAATGTTCTAATTCCCTCACTTCTTTTCATTTCTCTAATTAATCCTTGCCCTAATTTTTTCTGGTGATTTTTAATGGTTTAAAGTTTAAATACCCGTCCATGATTCGTTTTCCTTCCAGTTTTGTTATTTTCTTTCATTTTCTTGTCAACACATAATTTACAAGTTATAACCATACTTGATTTTCTTTTCGCTCTTTGTTATATCCTTTTAGATTCTAGTCATCTTAATTTCTGCTAATCAAAGTCTTCCCTAACTTTTCCTTTACTTAATGTTCTAATTCCCTCTCGTTTTTACTTCTCTAATTAATCCTTGCCCTAATTTCTTCTGGAGATTTTTAATTGTTTCAAGTTTAAATACCCGTCCATGATTAATTTTCCTTCCAGTTTTGATATTTTCTTTCATTTTCTTGCCAACACATAATTTACAAGTTATTACCATCCATGATTTTCTTTTCACTTTTTGTTATAATATGAGAGAAAATTTAGAAGAATTTGAATAATATGAGAGAAAATTTAGAAGAATTTGAATGACTTCACCTGCTGACCAGTAAACGTCCTGCTGAGAATTTCAATTTAATTGATTGATGGTTTATTGTTGTAAAAGTACACAACAAAGAAGAAGGGAGGACTGTAATACTTGTCACCATTATTCACCTGTTATGCCTTCTTTGTCAAACTCGTATTATTCTAGTTAGCCTAATATGTATGCATAGGGCATATATATAACAAAATCAGCCCTATTAAGCAAAGAATAAATGTGAAGTCTGATAAATAGGTGTGAATAATGAATAAATGTAATTGATATAGGTGAAGAGTCTGTCTTGCTGACATCTGCTAATAAAAGAGAACTTTAATTAATACTTCTCACCATTATTTCACCTTTTCCGCCTACGAAATATTAGGCTATCACCAGATTTGAGGGGTGTATCAGCGAGACACTCCATATTTTTTCATCATATTTATTTTTCACAGTTACTCTTTATATTTATCTATTTCTGCCGTGGTAGACGGTCACTGTTCTTCCCCTAAATCTATTAACAGTGGTGTTCCACAGGGTTCTGTCCTATCTCCCACTCTTTTTCTGTTGTTCATTGATGATCTTCTTTCCAAAACGAACTGTCCTATCCATTCCTACGCCGATGATTCCACTCTGCATTATTCAACTTCTTTTAATAGAAGACCCACCCTTCAGGAACTTAACGACTCAAGGCTGGAGGCTGCAGAACGCTTAGCCTCAGACCTTACTATTATTTCCGATTGGGGCAAGAAGAACCTGGTGTCCTTCAACGCCTCAAAAACACAGTTTCTCCACCTATCCACTCGACACAATCTTCCAAACAACTATCCCCTATTCTTTGACAACACCCAGCTATCACCTTCCTCAACACTAAACATCCTCGGTCTATCCTTAACTCAAAATCTCAACTGGAAACTTCATCTCATCTCTTACTAAATCAGCTTCCTCGAGGCTGGGCGTTCTGTACCGTCTCCGCCAGTTCTTCTCCCCTGCACAGTTGCTGTCCATATACAGGGGCCTTGTCCGCCCTCGTATGGAGTATGCATCTCATGTGTGGGGGGGCTCCACTCACAGCTCTTCTGGACAGAGTGGAGGCAAAGGCTCTTCGTCTCATCAGCTCTCCTCCTCATACTGATAGTCTTCTACCTCTTAAATTCCGCCGCAATGTTGCCTCTCTTTCTATCTTCTATCGATATTTCCACGCTGACTGCTCTTCTGAACTTGCTAACTGCATGCCTCCCCCTCCTCATGGCCCCGCTGCACTCGACTTTCTACTCATGCTCATCCCTATACTGTCCAAACCCCTTATGCAAGAGTTAACCAGCATCTTCACTCTTTCATCCCTCACGCTGGTAAACTCTGGAACAATCTTCCTTCATCTGTATTTCCTCCTGCCTACGACTTGAACTCTTTCAAGAGGAGGGTATCAGGACACCTCTCCTCCCGAAACTGACTTATCTTTCGGCCACCTCTTTGGATTCTTTTTAGGAGCGGCGAGTAGCGGGCTTTTTTTTATTTTTTTTTTATTAATGTTTACTTTTTTGTGCCCTTGAGCTGTCTCCTTTGCTGTAAAAAAAAAAAAAAATTTATTCTTCACGTTTACTTTTTGTACGTTTATTTTTCATATTACTCCTTCATAATCCTCCGCTCAGCTGATGTAATGTTGACATTTCCCGCCGTTCCGGCATACCAACACTGCCGAATCACGCGCCTTCGTCTTGTCATGATCGTCACCACGCTGGTAGTCGCCGATACCACGAAAACAGCGACTGTGAAAGCGGATCGAGGCGATGGTAACGGCTGCTAGCAGGACGGTAGGGACTTTGGTTAGGGTGCATACCAGACGACTGTGAAAGCGGCCCTTAATGTTCTAATTCCCTCACTTTTTCACTTCTCAAATTAATCCTTGCCCTGACTTCTTGTGGATTTTTTTTCTGAATTCAAGTTTTTAGTATCCGTCCATGATTCGTTTTTCTCTCTCATTTTTTTCTTTCCATTATTGGTTTTGTCAGTAACTAATCTACCATTTATAACTATCATTGTTTTTCCTCACACCTTTGTTATTTCTTACCTCTGTTATTTTTTTCATTTTTTTTATTATTTCCTCTGATTTTTTCTTCTCGTTTTCTTGTTATTTCCAATGGCTTATAACCATTTAATTCTTTCCTTTACGTAACAGCAAGTCTTCAGTATTTGCTATTTAACTTAGTTTCTTTTGGCAAAACCTTCCATTTTGCTTTTTGTTTCTCATTTTCTTCCACCCTCTGACGTCTCCGTTTATTTTCCTTCCTTTTTTTCTTTGTCTTATCTTCGAGTAAATATATTGTTGCTTTCTGCCTTCTCTATATTTCAACTAAACCTCTTATTCGTTTTAAAGGTTTTCTTCTAATGCTTCCTGCTTTCCTTCCTTCCTTCTATCTCATCGTTTTCTCTGTTTTCTCTGTTTGATATTTTTATTTTGCTTCCTCCCTTTTATTCTTTTCTTGCAATACTTTCTTCCATCCAACCTTTTGTTTTGATTTCTTTTCTTTTTTTCTCTATTTCCTTTTTCCTTTTCTCATTTCATTCTTCAGGCCCATTCTCTCTCTCTCTC